>NC_072482.1:98236324-98421324 GCF_027574615.1 Eptesicus fuscus
AGGCTCACGTCCATTTCCCCCCTCGCCTCCATGTGATCCCGTGTACAACGTGCATGTCGTGTCCACATGGGTTCCAGGTTCTGACACAGTGGTGGGAGCAAGTGAACAGAAAGATGCTGGGGGACAGGGAGACACCTGAGCAGTGCCCCATGACGCAGAGAGATGCACGTCCCCTTGTGGGTGTTCCAGGGGGCTCTCACGGAGGGGCAGCAGGAAGTGGGGAGAGCATCCCCCGTTTCGTCCATCTTCATGGTGAGACGGCTTGATCTACTCACAGAACTTACCCTGCTGACAAGGCCCAGACCATACGGGCTGTCCAGGCCTCAGGGAGTGCCCGAGAAGAAAGAAAAAGAAAGAGAAAGAAAAGAAAGAAAAAGGAAGGAAGGAAGGAAGAAAGAAAGAAAGGAAGGAAGGAAGGAAGGAAGGAAGGAAGGAAGGAAGAAAAGAAAGAAAGAAAGAAAGAAAGAAAGAAAGAAAGAAAGAAAGAAAGAAAGAGAAAGAAAGGAAGAAAGAAAGAAAGAAAGAAGAAAGAAAGAAGGAAGGAATAAAGGAAGGAAGGAGAAAAAAAGAAGAAAGAAAGAAAGAAGAAAGAAAGAAAGAAAGAAAGAAAGAAAGAAAGAAAGAAAGAAAGAAAGAAAGAAAGAAAGAAAGAGAGAAAAGGAGAGAGAGAGAGAAAAACAAAGAAAGAAAAAGAAAAGGAAGGAAGGAAGGAAGGAAGGAAAAAAGAAAGAAGAAAGAGAAAGAAAGAAAGAAAGAAAGAAAGAAAGAAAGAAAGAAAGAAGAAAGAAAAGAAAGAAAGAAAGAAGGAAAGAATAAAGGAAGGAAGGAAGAAAAAGAAAGAAAGAAAGAAAGAAAGAAGAAAGAAAGAAAGAAAGAAAGAAAGAGAGAGAGAAAGAGAAAAAAGAAGAAGAAGAAAGAAAAAGAAAGAAGGAAGGAAGGAAGGAAAAAAGAAAGAAAGAAAGAAAGAAAGAAAGAAAGAAAGAAAGAAAGAAAAGAAAGAAGAAAGAAAGAAAGAAAGAAAGAAAGAAAAAAAGAAAGAAAGAAAGAAAGAAGAAAGAAAGAAAGAAAGAAGAAAGAAAGAAAGAAAGAAGAAAGAAAGAAAGAGAAAGAGAAAGAGAAAGAAAGAAAACACAGTTGCATCATTTCTGCATAAAGACCTCAGTGCGTGCCCGATGCCCACACCAGCTTTCACCCAGACCCTGTGGGCCCCTCCTACCGGTCCTTCCCCAGCCTGTGCCCTGAATCCCACAGGACCCCGGCCTTCCCTCTGCCCACTGTCCTGCCTCCACGGCTGCTGCCCCTGCTGTACATGGGCGTGTCGCTCACCTGTCTCCGGGGTCCAGCCAAGCCTCTGCACATGTAGTTGGGGGGCCCTGGGCTCCACCTGAGGCCCCTCGGTCCACCCAGTCAGCCCGGGTCTGAGGGATCCTCGGCCGCCCGGGGCAGGACGCTTCTGCCTTGGCTGTGATTGGCTGAGTCCCTCCCATGGGGGAGACCATTGTATCAATGAAGAACCTGAGACTTGGAGAGATGAGGTAACTGGGCAAGTGCATATAGCCAGACACCGTGGGGGTGCATTTTGCCCGGGATGGTGAGAGGAGGCCAGAGCAGCAGTCCTGGAGGCTGGAGCCCAAGGAGAAGGAAAGAGCCCACTCTCCAGATCGAGAGGAAATTCCCTTCGCTCCCTGGCCTTGGGCCAAGTTGCAGGCAAATCAACCACAAAATGCTCACCCCTCCCAGGGGGTCGGCAACAACTTCCCCCAGAAAGGTCCAGGCTTGAGTCCTGACCTCTGCCGACCCCACTCCCCCCAGCGTGCCGGTCAGGCCAGAGACGGCTTTGGGCAGAGAACATGCCCTGTAACAGCCGCTCTTTCTCTGTGCGAGCAATCGATTCAGCTTTGTTTTAGATGCGAGGTGGTTTCTTGCCTAGACAATGGCAGGGGTGAGGCAGGGCCAGACTCCGATGGCCAGACAGTGCATAGGCTTCAGCAGCAGGTGGGCAGGGAGGCGGGTGGCAGGGAGGTGGGTGGCAGGCAGGTGGGTCGTCACTTCCCTCAGACGGCTCCTTCCAGGCAGCCCCTGGGGATGGGATGGGCTTGAACCCCAGGGAGCAGGTCCAGCCACAGGAGAAGGCTGCTTTCCAGCTGACTCCCACCCAGTGGGGATGTGGAGGATGAAGCTGACCCTGTCGCCAGCCTGGTGACACTGAAGGGGCCACAGGGACGCCAGCAGCCACCTTGGGACACCCCGCTGGGCCCGGCGGACGAAGGAGGAGAGGCTGTGGCCGCCTCTCGCCTTCCAGGAGAGATCGCTTCTCTCTTGCTGTTTTCAAGATTTGCTTTTTGTCTTTGTCTTTCAGAAGTTGGATTATGATGTGTCCCTGGGGGCCTCTTCGAGTTTCTCTTAATTATAGTTTGTTGAGCTTCTTGGATGTGTATACTCATGTCTTCCATCAATTGCGAGGTCTCCACCCCTTTCTTCTCTCAGGATTCTCGGATGCTTAGTTTTATCCACTGATGGGGTCCCTTAGGGCCACTTGCTTTTCTTTAATTTATCTCTTTCTGTTCTTCAGTCTTGATCATTTACATTGTCTATCCGCAAGTTGGGTGATTCTTTCTTTTGTCTTCTTCTTTTTTTAAAAAAAATATATTTTATTGATTTTTACAGAGAGGAAGGGAGAGGGATAGAGAGTTAGAAACATCAATGAGAGAGAAACATCGACCAGCTGCCTCCTGCACATCTACCACTGGGGATGTGCCCAAAACCAAGGTACATGCCCTTGACCGGAATCGAACCCGGGACCTCTCAGTCTGCAGGCTGACGCTCTATCCACTGAGCCAAACCAGTCAGGGCTCTTTTGTCTTCTTAAATGTGCCTTTGAATCTGTCTGGTAAAATTTTCCATTTTGCTATTGTGCTTTTGCTCCAAATTTTCTTCTGAATTTCTTTTTAGGTTTTCTGACCCTGTATTGATATTTCCATTGTGTTAACACATTGTTTTCTTGACTTTCTCCACCTGTGCCTTGAGCTCTTTGAGCATACTTAACACTGTTGTTTTGAAGTCTTTGTCTAGTATGTCTATCACAGGACCTACCTCAGAGACAGCTCCCGGTGTTCATCTTTGTTTTCTTTAAACGGGCCATACTTTCCTGTTTCTCTGTAAGCCTTTTTAATTTTTTGTTGAACACTGGACATTTCAATTTAAAAAATGTGGTAACTCTGGAAATTAAATTCTCCACCTTCCCCAGAGTTTGCTGTTTTATGTTATATTTTTCATGTTTACTTTTCTATGTAGACTGTCTCTATGCCAAGGATCAGCCTGAGGTGTTTTTGTTTTATTTAGTTTTTAACAAAAGTATAGGTAAGACCCTAGCAAGACTAGGTCAAGAAAAAAAAGTACAACTTACATGTTTGGAATGAAAAGGGAAGACTAATTTCAATTTAGAAGACATTTTTAAATTACAAGGGAATGCTATTAACTGCTGTGCATGGATAAGTTTGAAAACTTCAATAAAATTAATCAAAATTTTAGCAATATGCTGTCGAAATTCAACCAAGGTAAAAGAAACACTAAACGAAGCTATAACCATAAGACCAAATCCAACTTCAACAGACGTGAACCATTGTCACTCCCCAGTTTTCAGCTGAACTTGGATCCAAGACTGGCAGGTGCCACCCCCGTGAGGTGCCCGTCACACTCAGTGTGAGCAGAGGCTCAGCCAGTGGCCCCGGTGGCCTGTCAGCACTGCTCCCCTGGCACAGTGGTCAGGTCTCTCAACCATCCACCCAACCCAGGAGCTGTCTAGCACCCACCCATGACGTGAAGATGCAAGGGAGTTAGCCCTCATGTCATGCACGGTCTCCTTGTGTGAGCACACATGTGAGTATGTGAGTGCCTATGTGTGCGTGAGTGTGTGCATGTGTGTGTGTGCATGTGTGTGGGTGTATGCATGTGTGTGAGTGTATGTGTGTGTGTGAGTATATGCACAATGTGTGCGAGTGTATTGTGTGTGATTGTGTGCATGTGTGTGTGCACGTGTGTACATGAGAGTGTGTATGCATGTGTGTGGGCATATGCATGTGTGTGAGTGTGTATGTGTGTGAGTATATGCACAATGTGTGCGAGTGTATTGTGAGTGTGTGAGTGTGTGCGTGTGTGTACGTGTGTACATGTGTGTGCATGTGTGTGAGTGTGTGTATGAGTGTGGCTGAGTGCCCTGTGGGAGCTGTCTGTGAGCACATGCGGGAGCCATGTGGGAGCACATGTGGGAGCTGTGTGTGAGCACGTGTGTGAGCCGTGTGCATGTGTCTAATTGGAAACCGAGCTATGCAGTTTGGGCTCCCCCTCCCCCTTGCTGCTGCCTAAACAGACTTTCCTTCTCTCCCAGTGCATCTGCCCCTGGCTTTGTCCCTGCCTGTGGCCGTGCGGTGGGGCTGGCCGGGCCGCGGAGATGAAGGGCTGCACTGAGCGCTCGCACACCCTGCGGGTGTTTAACTCTCAGATAAGCTGATGGGCCCAGAGCCAGCGGGCAATGTGTTTCCCGCCCTGCCTTCCCGCTCCGGTCAGAGGGCATCCTGCGGCTGCCAGGCGGCGTGGAGCCGGGACGCTGCAGGTCTGCCTAGGGCAGGCCGTCGCGCTTGGCCCAGGGGGTCTGAGGAAGAGCCTGAGCCGGCGCAGGAGGCTGCAGGCCGGGTCCTGGGGCCACTTGCCTGGCCAGACGGTGCCCCACAGCCGTGCTTGGCCCTGGGACGTCTGCTGGCGGGGGCAGCCAGGGTCTACCCGACAGGGAGGCCCAGTCACGGGAGGAGCCTTGGGCTGCAAACATCAGGAACAGTCAGAACCCACAGCCCACCCACTCAGAGACACACTCGTCTGGATCGACAAGATTTCGACCAAAACAAGTCACTGCCTATTTGTTTGGCTGCTTGTGGCCCAGCTCTCCGCGAACGGAAGCCCCTCTGGGACCGGCGACTGTTCCAGCAGGTCTCAGGGTTGGAGGTGAGATCCAGGCAGCCCAGGGTACCCCTCCCTCTGAGCCCCCCTCCAGGGGCCAGAGACCAGCGTTGCTGACCTGTGACCTACATCCTTCCAGGTTGCACCGAGGGTTTGCGCCAGGGTCCCTCCCAGACCCATTCTCCGTTCTCCGATTTCGCCCGTGCCGCCCTCTGTGCCGGGCTGGGGAGCAGCTCGGTTCTCCCATCATTCCATCCCCAAGGGGGGTCTGCACCCCACGCCGGTCCCCGGTGACGGATCCGGTTCCCACTGTGTAAGAGCAGCTCGTGGTCACAGCGCAGGAATCAAGGATCGCCTTTTCAGAGAACCCTGGGCCACGTCGCAAACAGCCCAATAACCACGAACCGCACCCCGCCGCGGGATGCGCCCCCGCCTCTCGGTGCCGCTGCCTCTGCTCTCCGCAGGAATGGGGGGCCTTGAAACAGCCCCTCCCTTGGAGGCGTGGGCTTTGTCAACGTTTGGGAAACTCTGAGGCCGAGAGTGGGGACCGCAGCCTCACCGCTCAGGTCACCTGACCCCAACGACCGGAGGGCGGCACCATCTCCCCGCTGGGGACACAGACCCAGACGGCGGCCTCGGCGCCCAGAGGAGGCTGGTGCCCGACGCCAGGTCGCCGGCCCTGGGACAGGAGAAAGGGCCTGACGTCCCCGCACGTCCCTCACAGGTGAGTACCGGGCGCCGTGGGGAGCGCTGACGTGCGCCCGCAGTGAATAGCGTCTGAGCCGCGGCAGGGGGCGCTGCAACCACCCAGACACGTGAGCCTCGGTCTCACAAAGGGTCTGCCGTGTGCCGTCCTCAGGAGTGACCGCCGTGCAGGCTGTGTCGGCTCTGACCATCTGCCTGCGGAACCTGGCACAGGAGCCAATGTGACACGCGGGCGACCCGCCAGGACACGGGTGTTTGGCGGCTGCGGGAGGCAGACGTGTGCGGGGCAGGGGTCACTGTCATCTCAGACCCGCGGGCCCCCTCCTGCCCTGCCTTTACTTTCCTCCCTGGAGGCCAGCGCTAAAGAAAGTGATTCCGGCAGAATGTCCGTCCCGCTCCGACTCTCCAAGCCTGTCCTCTCGGACAAGGAGCCCGGCATGGCGGTCAGAATAGACGCCAGGCCCGTGGGGTCGTGGTGGGTGGGGGTCCAGAGCTCAGATCTGGAATCGCCGGGAACACAGAACTCGGAGGTTCGGAGCCCGGATCCTAGACCAGACCACGGAGAGTGAGACCAGACTTTCCGCATGGCTGGGTGACCCGAGGGGTGAACCCGCCGACACAGGTGCCGGGGCCACAGCCACCCGGTGTCCGCCCTCCTGGCGGCTGCTCCCCGCCCCAGGGCCTTTGCACATCTCTTCCCTCTGCCCAGTGTCCCTGGCTCCTCTCCTCCCTGGGAGCCCGCACTCCTCACAGCCCCAGCTCCTGCGGGCAGCTCTCTGGCTCCTGCGGGGCCCTGGCTCCAAGGCTTCCCATCCCTTGGTTCCGCTCACTTTGCATTTTCGTAAGTAATTGTTTGGCTGTCTCTCTGCCGGGGCCGGGACACACCATTCAGTAGAGACGGGGTCGCGGTGACAGAAGCCACACATGCAGGACAGGGCGGCAGGCGGGGTGTCGGAACCGTGTCCCCCGCCGTCCCTTCGTCCTGTCCAGCGCCGGGAGGAGAGTCGCAGGGACGAGAGTGACGTCTGCTGACCCCACCCCCGTCCTCAGAAAACAACCCCAGGGGCTCAGGAAGCTGTGACCGATACCAAGCTCAGGGCTCAGGGCGAGTGACCGCTGGGCTGGTGCTGCCCTTGGGCCATGGACTTGCCTGTGAGCAGCAGCCGCCTCCTCCTCTCTGCCGCCCGCCCTCAGCCCCGCCCTCAGCCCTTCCTGGTCACGGTGCAGCCTGCACCCCATCCCCTCAGAACCCGGTGAGCAATCCCTTCCTGTGTGGACCCTGATTAAAACGGATTAACGGTCGGAAGCAGACACTGTGTTTAGTGAAGCCTCGCTGGGTCTCACGGGCCGTGCCGGGGCCGTGCCGGGGCCGTGCCGGGGCCGTGCCGGGGCCGTGCCGGGGCCGTGCCCGGGCCGTGCGCCTACTTACCAGCCCCTGCAGGAGCCGTCCCTGTCCCTGCCCCCACACGGGCAGAGCCAGCTGGGCTCTCACACCTTCACCTTGGCCCCGTCACCCACCTGGGGGCGGCCTCCACGCGACCCCTCACAGTGTCCCAGGGGAGGGACGGCCTCCACGCGACCCTGTGACCATCTCATGGGGTCACTCCCTCCACCTGATAAAAGGTGGGCCTTCCCCACCCCCATCCCGGACGGGGTCACATTTGGGCCCCTCCTTCTCATTTCTGCACAAGACTTTGCTGCCACAAACTCATGGTCATCGGAAGTCAAGTGCTCCACGCGGTCCCCTTCTTACAGCTGGAGACCCTGAAGGTGACGTGGGATTTTTAACGTGTCTGATAAGGGACGGCCGGAGTCGGGGCCCGGGGCGGGTCCAGGCGGAGGCTGGCTGGTGCCCGGAGCATGTCCTGGGCTGTCCTCTGCGTGGCCACTGCAGGACCCGAGGCGTGGACCCCAGCGCTGCCCCTCCTCCCGCCCGGGCCCCCCCGAGCTGCCCTCCCCTCCCCGGGAAAGGGCCTGGTGCCCGCCCCGCCCACGCTGAAGCAGCAGGTCGGGAAGCTGCCGCCACGTGGGCAGGCAGGCCCCCGCTTGTCTCGGGTCACTGGAGGCTCTGGGCACCGGGGTCAGGGCTGACACAAGTCCACGCCTGCACTAGGTAGGCGTCTGGCCCTGCTCGATCATCTCTTCTCCCCCTGCCCTGCATTCCTGGCCCTAGCCTGCAGCCCCAAATTCCTGCCCCGCTGGAGGCAGGCTGTTCTCGGGAAGGTACACAGCTCAGGAATCCACGCTCCCTGGCCTGTCACAGCCTGAGCCCACGCCTGCGGCTCAGCACACGTCCCATCTGCTCCCCGGCAGGCGGCGAGAGGCCATGACTCAGAGAGGGAAGCCCCTGGGCCACAGAGCACCGCCCCGACCAGAAGCCCGGCACCCCCTCTTCCAATGAGGGGCATGAGCTCTGCACCCCAGGCTTGGAGGAGAAGCCGCTCCCAGGTGCTGGGAGGGACGTGGCCGCCCTGAGGGGGGCTTGCGGTCCCTGGGGAGCTCCTGGTCTCAGGTGTGCATGCCCAGAGCTGTGGGCTGGGATGGCAGCTGCCACTCGGGCCTGGGAAGCTGCCAGCCCACAGGAATGCCGTCTGCGGGGAAGGGCCGAGGGCACAGGCACGGTGCGGCCTGCACAGCACACTCCAAAGTCAACACACTCCGAAGGAGGCCTCGCCTTAAACAGCTCCTCACGGCCCAGGCCCCGCCCTCCCCCAGGTGCACAGGACGTTCACCTGGTCTGAAACGTGCCGGGTGCACTCCGTCCTGGTGCGCCGCCCCGGCTTCCTGGTCTCCACATCCATGGCCTCCGGAGCCGGTGCAGCTGGGAGCAGGGCCTGGGCTGCTGGGTGCAGACCGGGGGGCGGGGCTCGGCTCTGCCTACCCCCACGGAGGACGCCGCGGAAGCTAAGTGCTCGTGACATGCCGTCCTTGCCTCCGTGAGTGCGTGGACTTTGTAGCGGTGTTTCTTCATCTTTATCATGATTTCACGGAGGGTGGGTGTCCTTTCTCCCCACTGGCCGCCACGGACCAGGAAACCAGGACCGGCTCTTCCCACGTGGCTCACGTCCTGG
Source organism: Eptesicus fuscus (assembly GCF_027574615.1). Taxonomy (NCBI): domain Eukaryota; kingdom Metazoa; phylum Chordata; class Mammalia; order Chiroptera; family Vespertilionidae; genus Eptesicus; species Eptesicus fuscus. The sequence goes on from NC_072482.1 coordinate 98,245,054, forward strand.
TGGCTCCTGTCAAACTGCCCTCAGACGTGCTGTCGAGGGCTCCGAGGCCTCCGAGGTCACCTGGGCCAGCACCGCCCTCGCACACGAGGGAAATGAGAGCCATTTCACCGCCAGTCACAAGGTCACCCGGCCGTGGGCTCCTAGGCCGCCAGCCTCCTGGGCCACCAGCCTCCTGGGCCGCCAACCTCCTGAGCCACCAGCCTCCTGAGCCTCCAGCCTCCTGAGCTGCCAACCTCCTGGGCCTCCAGCCTCCTGAGCCGCCAGCCTCCTGGGCCGCCAGCCTCCTGGGCCTCCAGCCTCCTGAGCCGCCAACCTCCTGAGCCTCCAGCCTCCTGAGCCGCCAGCCTCCTGGGCCTCCAGCCTCCTGAGCCGCCAACCTCCTGGGCCTCCAGCCTCCTGAGCCTCCAGCCTCCTGAGCCGCCAGCCTCCTGGGCCTCCAGCCTCCTGGGCCTCCAGCCTCCTGAGCCACCAGCCTCCTGGGCCTCCAGCCTCCTGGGCCGCCAGCCTCCTGGGCCTCCAGCCTCCTGGGCCTCCAGCCTCCTGGGCCACCAGCCTCCTGGGCCGCCAGCCTCCTGGGCCGCCAGCCTCCTGGGCCGTTGCTGGGCTCCTCAGCGGAGCGGCGGCCCATGATGGATGCACCGACCGCGATGAGTCAGCATCACAAAAATCAGGTTCCAGTGCAGCTTGGACACCTCTCCGCACGAGCTCCCACTCCCCGGGGGCCCGCCTGCCGTGCGCGAGCCCTGGCACGAGCCGGCAGGCATGTTCGCGGGACAGCTCATGCTCCCTTTGACACGCCAAGCAGAGGGATCTGGGAGCAGCTCCTTTCCAAGGCGGCCCTGCGGCCCCCAGAACTCTGGTCTCCACACGAAGCATGGTCTGTGGGTTCAATCAGCACAGGTGAAAACACACGTGCATGTAAGACGTGTTCGGGAAAGTCATGAGACCGAGTCCCCGTGTTGCCACGCAGGTGCTGGGCCGGACCCTGCGTGTCCCAGGGCGGCCAGCTCACGCCCGTGGTTGGTGTTTTCCAACAGGGTTTCATGTCCTTTCGACGTGTAGGGAACCTTTCTCCCAACAGCCCGCACGCGGGAGCCTCGGCACCCGTCCTGCCATGCCCTGCGTTCTGCCCGCTGCCGGGCCAGCCCTGGAGCAACAATGGAGTGGTGTCCCTGGGACATGCAGGGTCCGGCACCCCAGCACCCTGACGGCCAGGACTGTCCTGGGTCGGGTGCTGATCGTCCGCGTCCTGGGGAATTGCCTCCCTCCCCGCCCCCTGCCTGCAGCCAGGGCGTCGGTCACCCTCTCCCTGGAACTGACCCCCACATCCCACGGGTTTATACATCACAAGCTTTTCCACAGTTCAAGTGACATTTCCGGTGACGAGGAAAACGTGGGCAGAGTTGGGAACTGAGTTCAGGCCTCACGTTCGGGGATGAGAGAGGGAGGCAAACCCCTTTCCACGAAACTCTGAGCCCCTCCTCCACCCTCAGGAAACGAGGTGAGGTGGGTTACGCAACACGTTCCACGTCCACGGGGGAGAGAAGGCTGCGCCACTGGCTCCTGTGTCCCACATTCCTGCGCTGCCACCAGCAGGGGGTTAATGTGGAAGGCGATCAGGCTGAGAGGCGGCAGGCCGGCACCCGCTCATGCATAAACATGGCACTAATGGTCTCGCTCGGCCCAGGCCCCTGCGGGAGGGATGGAGGGAGCGCAGGCATCTGCCAGCTCTCCGCACCACTGGGCCCCGCTCTCCGCACCACTCTCAGGGCAGCGCTGGGCGGGACCCAGCCCTCAGCACCCCGGGTCCCTGTGTGGTGGGGACTCCCAGGGTGGCCTTGTTGTGTCCAGAGGGTGCTGGGCTGGCACACTCTCGGGGAGGCTGGGGGGAAGCCACACGGCCAGTTTCCAGGGCAGGACCTCAGCAATGCCGCCGCTGCCGGGGACCTCAGCCATCTGGCCGGCGGCTCGAGCTGCTGCCAGGATGGCATGGAGCCCCAGGGGCAGTCTGGGTAAACCCATCCCAACGTCTGCTCTGATCTTGGACAGAGAGGGAGCTAAAAGCACACGTGCGCCGAGCTTGAGGGGAGTGGGAGAATCAAAAGAAAGGCATGCCTGTGGTCACCTTGAGTTCAAAAGAAGAAAGACAAAAAACATTATTCAAAGATGAAAGAAGGAGAAGCAAGGGATGGTCCAGGAAATGCTACATGACAGTAACCGGGGGAAGAGGGAAGAGAGGAGCCCCCCAAACTGGAAAGAGATAGCGGGATCGACACGGCTCACCACGGGCTAGTGCAGGACGGCGTGAGGCCCGCCCAGACTGGTGCCCACACCCCCCACCACACCCATGACTCTTGGTGCACTTTCTTGTTTATTTCCAACATGTTCACTTCATGCATTTACCAGAAATAAAACATCCAAGACCCACACGAGTGAAAGCTTGGAATAAGCACGTCCCTCCGAGTGGGCAGGCACGGAACAGGACACAGAGGGCGCTTCCGCTCCTCTCGCTCATTCACGGTGAATTCTGTCCAAGAGCCACACACCTGACCGCAGGCTCCTCCCTGAGGCCTGCCCTCTGCCGCTGCTCCGGAAGTGCTCGGAGCCTGGGCCAGCAGCGCCCGGCGTCCCGTGACCACAGCCACGGGGAAGATGTGCGTCCGCACCGGCCTCCATGGCCCGAAGGAGGAAGGGCACCCAGGTCAGAGCATCGGGGTTCTGCCCTTGTCTGTGCTCAGACCAAAGGCTGAGGGTGAAGGACAGCAGGAGCCACCAGCGAGGCAGGTAACACCTGACGCAGCACCAGCACACGGGGCTGTAACATGACCTCTGCAGCTGGTGGTCCCAGCGGGCTGCACCTACCCGGCTTTGTGCTGCCCGTGTGTGAGTGTATGCATGTGAGTGTGTGTGTGACTGTGCATGTGTGTGAGTGTGTGCATTGAGTGTGAGCATGAGTATGAGCATGTGAGTGTGTGTGCATGCACATGTGTTCGTGTGTAAGGTGCATGTGTGTAATTGCGTGCTGTGTAGATGTGAGTGTGCGTTTGTGTGACTGTGCATGTGTGAGTGTGTGCATGTGTGAGCATGCATGTGTGCTGTGTGTAATGTGTCTGTGTGTGGCCCTTTGCTGATCCTGGGATGCAGGCACTCCTGGTGCCAGATCCTATCTCAGCTCCACACAGGAGCCTGCACCCTACCCTTTGGGCCACCGGGGCCTCAGTGATGGCAGGGACCGGTGGGTGGCTTTGCACCTGTGAAAAGCCAGCACACTGAATCTGTGGGTCCCACTCAGCCCCTGAGGAACCCCCTGGCCAATCAGGTGAGCTCAGCATCAGCCCTGAGAAAAGGTAGACGGTAGACCGCAGAGGGTGGGCACGGGACGTGGAACAGAGATGGACACGTTATGCTCACGAAGGACCTGGTCATGAGTGAGAGGAAGGAGGCGAGTGAGCAGACAGCTGACGTGATATGTTCAGGCCTTTACTCCACGTCACGTGCCCGGTTCACCCACCTGACGCCGTCCTACCTGCCGACGAGCTTCCACGCCTCAGCCTGAGACAGAGTAAGGGGAAGCAGGGGGGCGGCTGGAGCAGCCCCGAGCTCACAGGGAGTCAGCACCGCGGATGTGGAGACAAGGAACAGTGAGGTGCGAGCTGTGGGAAGACAGACCTCGCCCGCCAACCCCAGGCTCCGGCGTGCTCAGTAAACCGACTGGTCCTCGGGACCTTTTTTTTTTTTTTTTTCCCAATTTTTTTTATCTTCACCCAAGGATACGGTTGTTGTTTCTTTAATTGATTTGAGAGGGAGAGAGGAAGGGAAAGAGAGAGAAACATTGATGTGAGAAAGAAACATCCATCGGTTGCTTCCTGTACTCGCCCTGACCGGGATCGAACCCTCCTCCACCCACCTGAGCCGCCCGGCCAGGCCGTCCTTGGGGTCTTGAGGGCACAGTGACCTGAACTCGGGCCTCTTTCACTCACAGCCCACGTGGGATGCACGTGCTTCAAACAGGAAGTCATCTCGTGTCTAAGAGACACGGATGCTGCCGAGCTTCCGAGTGCAGGAAGCTCGCTGCCCGTTAGACAATCTATAAATCAAGGTGGCTGTTTGTCGCATGTTGTTTTGTCCCTTAAAGACCAGATCATGAATGCAAAGAAATGCCCACATTTTTTCATCAAACGTTGCTTCTTTCTCACATGGCGGCTGGCTCTTCCTTCATGTCTTCTCTGCTCTGGCTCTGAGCACACAGTTTGCCTGGAGCGAGCAGCCCTGTCCCTGACGTCCACGCTGCTGGGCTCCTGACGTCCACACTGCTGGGCCCCTGACGTCCACGCTGCTGGGCCCCTGACGTCCACGCTGCTGGGCCCCTGGTGTCCACGCTGCTGGGCCCCTGGTGTCCACGCTGCTGGGCCCCTGACGTCCACGCTGCTGGGCCCCTGACGTCCACGCTGCTGGGCCCCTGACGTCCACGCTGCTGGGCCCCTGACGTCCACGCTGCTGGGCCCCTGACGTCCACGCTGCTGGGCCCCTGGTGTCCACGCTGCTGGGCCCCTGACGTCCACGCTGCTGGGCCCCTGACGTCCACACTGCTGGGCCCCTGGTGTCCACGCTGCTGGGCTCCTGGTGTCCATGCTGCTGGGCCCCTGACGTCCATGCTGCTGGGCCCCTGACGTCCACGCTGCTGGGCCCCTGACGTCCACGCTGCTGGGCCCCTGACGTCCACGCTGCTGGGCCCCTCGGTCCCTTCACTCCGACAGGATCATCGGTTTCCGTGCCGTGTTTTCCCTTCGTTGTTCTGCTTATTCTGTGGTTTTAAAGATTATAGGACTGACCAACCATCCTGAGGGCTGAACTTCAAAATCCCTTCAAAGGAATTCAACAAATTTTTCAACAGAATTAGTTCAATTCTCCACTAACTGTCACTCACCCTCACTAGCTGCTGTTATGAAATCTTTGCAGCCACGAGAGTCTGAAAGATGAGTTTGAAATCTACAAGAAATGTAATGTGAGGGATTTTAGTCGACGTGCTGACACCGCCATTGAACTGTTTAATCAGTTAGTAAAGCACTCAGGAAAGACCTGTGGCCGTAAAAACATACGTTTGGGAGAAAACATGAGATCCCACGGCGAGCAGGAGATGCCTCAGGACTGGCTGCGCGTCGGCCCGGCTGTCTGTCCTCGGCTCTTTTCTCCCTTCCCTTTGAAACACTGCCAATTAGCTGGGTGTAACATTCGGCCCAGGCTTTTCTTATTCAAAGGCGAGCTTTCGTTTGAAGAGGAAAGGATGTAAAGCAGCAGTTCTTCCCCGCTGAGCCCCGATCGGCTATTGATTAGGGGAGGGCTGCCCGGCCTCGTCAATGCCGAATAATAGCTCCAGCAGGAAGGGCTGCCCAGCACCCTCGTTAGAGGCAGGGACGGCGGCCTTTGTGGAGAACCAAAGGCTCCGGCCTCGTGAGGAAAGAAATGTTAATTGAAAAATTCCTCAGATAGGTGAGGGCTCGGCTGCTCCACATAAAAGGTGTGAACACCAGGTCCCGGGCGGGAGAGGGCGGGGCGGGCGGGAGCTCCCATTCACAGGCCCCCAGCCCGGGCTGCCCGAGGATCCTTTCAGCCGCAGGGACGTGACAGCTGGGCCTGTGCTCGGGAAGTCTGAATTAATTGGCCCCTTGACAGGGAAAACTAAAACAAAGACACTTCCTATAGGGCGCGTGAAAAGGGGCTGGAGATTTACATAAAGAATCAATGCCCTGCCTTCTACTCTGCCAGCCGCCTCGGGAAAATAACGTGCCGCCATCATTAAGGCTTCTCGGTGACCCTTAAATCGAGTTTGGGCCCCGGCCAGTGTGGCTCAGTGGATAGAGCGTCGGCCTGCAGACTGAAGGGTCCGGGTTTGAGTCTGGTCGAGGGCACGTACCTCGGTGGCAGGCTCCCGGCCCTGGTTGGGGTGCGTGCGGGAGGCAACCAACCAATGTGCCTCTCTCACATCGATGTTTCTCTGTCTCCCCCCTCCCTTCCATTCTCTCTAAACATCGATGGAAAAATATCCCTGGGTGAGGATTAACGAAACAAAACAAAACAAAATCACCTTTGGGAAAGTGAGTTCACTCCCCTCAGAGCCTCTAGGTAGCGCCCGTCCCAGACCAGGTGTGTGGGTGCAGACGAGCCAGAGCCGGGTGGGAGCAGCTGGAAGCCGGGGCCCAATGACACAGGACAGTAACCAGTTCCCATGGAGGAGTCCCTCACAGCCGCTGAGGCGGAGACCCGGGCGGCGGTCTGAACCCGTGCGGCGAGCACGCCTCTACCCCGCATGTCCCTGCATCGTCCCGTGTTTCTACTCCCAGGACATTCGCCTAAGGAATAAACCGAGTTCCAGAAAAAAAAAATTCACAAGTTTATGTCAGAATTATTAGTAAGAATTTTACTGTTTTAAATATTCAGATATTAAAGAGAAGAAAATGTTCAAAAGCCATCTTCTGAGCCAATGGAGGATTCCTTAGCAAGACAGTGAGCGAAGGGCAGCGAGATGCTCGCGTCAGAACAGAACAAACAACGGAGACGCAACGTTGCACAGGATGCACGTCTATGACGGTCTGCGTGTGGAGCAGAAGCGGGAAGGACACGCCCACGGCAGCTCGCGGGGCTGCAGGTGGCGACGTGCGGGGTTATTTCCCTGCTTCCTCCAGATTGTCTAGAGACCACGGCACCTTATTTTTGGTATAAAAATCACACCCGATTTCTGTCCACAGAGAGAAACTTTTTCTTTAAGATCAAAGACGTCGAACTCTTTCCCGTCACCCCGGCTCGGCCCCCCAGGCTCGGGGGTGGGGAGGCCAAAGCCGCCTCTGCGCCCAGAAAAGAAGCCCGCGGGCCTGAGAGGGGTGCCGTGCGGACACCGCGAATCCCCGCTCGCCTCCGGAAGCATTGCCTTCCAGGTTGTGTCTTTCCCGAGACCACACACAGGGCGGGCACACACGTACACAGCCGTGTACAGCGCTCGGGGACACCTGGTCCATGGCAGACACGCCCCACCACGTGCGGCCAGTGCTCCCGGGAGTCACACGCGAGGAAGCAGGAAGGGCCCCGAGAAAGCCACCAACGTGGACTGTCCACTCCCCGGAGGCCACGGAGGCCACGGAGGCCACGCCCTTCCTCTGCCAGGAGCCCACGAGTCCACGCGTTTCCTCCTGAGCACCCGGGACAGCGTAAACACGGAGACTCACTGAGCACCCAGTGCCGAGGCGGAGGTGGGAGGGGCCAGACACACCTGGGCTCAGAGTGGACGGGAGCGAACCTTGTCTCTCGACGAAACAGCCGAGGCCACACCAGAGGACGTGGCTCACGTCCCCGCCGAACACGCATGGCCTTTAGAAGGTCCTTTAGGAATTGGCCACCGTCACGTATTAAACACAAAGTGAATTAACAAACTCTCTCACATATGTTCTTCGGAAACTCTGCGGAGGCTGCGAGACTTCTGAAGCTGACGTGGGGTCTGGGCAGAGAGGGCGGCGTGTGGGAGGCCCCGCCCCGCCCACAGGTCGGCCTGGGGAGAAGCTGGACTCTCCCCGCCTCCCGGGAGGGGCGATGAATGCTGCCACCACATGCATGCGTACCTGACCCCGAGCTCATCGAATCATGCCGCCACCATCTGCTGCCGTTAATTCCTCCGCAATATTTGTGTTTGGGCGGCCCCCACCTCGGGGGCGGGGCACGGGCTGGCTGGGGAGCCGGGCCAGAAGGCATCTGTTGCTCCGGGTCCTGCAGCATCTGCTACTATTTCTCACTTTCCCGCACGCGGGGGATACGGTTTCTCCCAAAGGTGCCTTCCCCGTGCACTGTCAATCCCGCCATTGTCCGCCCCCGGTTCCCACGGTGCCTCCGGCCTGGCTGCTGGCTGTCTGCGATCCTGATACCGCAAGGCTGGGCTGTCATTAACCCTTTGCCTGCACGTCCGACACCAGTTCAGCGCTGCCGGCCGCAGGATGGGAGGGAGGGGCCGCGCCTGCAAGGTCTATGAGGACCGTGATGGCGCAACCCCTGAGCGGTCAGAACAGCACCTGCCCCCACACCCCCCCAGAAACACGCTTTCTGATGGCAGCTCCCTCCTCTCTTGCTCCCTCTTTATCCTAACATGCTGGCCCTGCTCCCCACTCGCTGCTGAGCGCTGTGGTGGGTGGGATGTGAGCGCCCTGCTGCTGACGCCTCTAATCCTTCAACACCTACCTCCTGCTAGCCGGGGGCAGCCTGGCGGCCAACGCGAACAGAGTCCCAAACCGTCACCTTTTCTTGACCCTGAGCCCCACAGGGCTTCTGTGGGGACACGGAGAGACTCGCCGTTCCTCCAGAAGCTGCTTCTAACCGCGCTGCAGTCCTCCGTCCCGCAGCCGCCTGTCGGGGTGTGGGCTCTGCACCCGCTCCCCGGGACACCAGCAGCAGGAGGGACAGTCCTGCCCCGTGTCCCGCGTCCCACGGCAGCTCCGTTGTCAGCTGCCAGGCCCAAGGCCGTGTGCTCACTGAGGTCGGGGGACGGGGTCTGGAAGAACGCGCACTGAGCGGAAGATGGTATTGGATTAAACCACCTCTGCTGTTTCTGAGCCAGACAATACTGAGGGTCAGCTCGGTAATCCTGACATTTTTAATTTGTAAGTAATTGGCAATTTTTAAAGAGTGGCGGACATTTAGCGGGTGCCCACTGAGGACCTGGTATACATGAACAGTCAGCACGTTTCCCATGCGTGCCAGCACCTGGGAGGCAGGTGGCTGCCCGGTGACAGACCAGAGACGCCCTGGAGGGCCGGGCCGGGCCGGGCCGGGCCGGGAAGGGCAGGTCGTCCGCCCGGAGCTCACCCACAGCCTCTGCTGCCAGGGAACGTGGAGGGTAAATTGACGAAATGCAGGAGTGCGGCTGGGTCTCAGGGTGTTAAGAACTTGGCGTGTCCTGGGACAAGGGAACGTGGTGTGAGATGGAGAGGATGCAGCGAGGGCCTGAGGGCCTCTCCCGTGGCCTTGGCGTGTCCTCCCATGTGGCTCCCTCTCCCAGTGGCCAGCCAGGCCCCGGGGAGCCCCGCGGGTGAAAGGGGCTGTTTTCCTGACGGGTGTGTCGTGGGAAACCAGGTTTTATAGGTTTGATTGTTTGCCTCACTGACCAGTTTATGTGACCACCCATTATCCTGCTATTAATTACAACGCGTCCAGTCCCAATTAGCATTTCATTGCCGCGTAAAACTCAGCATCGGTGCCGGGAGGTTTCGGTCCCTGGGAAGAGGCCGTGCGTCACCTCCTTCTGAGCTCACAGGGACTGGGAAGAACATGGGTGAGCAGAGAAACACCGTTTGGGCAGGCATGAGGGGTGCACGGCTCACGCCTCCCCCAGAACCCCAGCATCCAGGGCGGGGACACAGAGGGTCACCCTGCCCGTCGTCACCCTCACACGCCTCCCCAGACGGCAGAGCTGGCACCAGGTCCCAGGTTGAGCTTCGCAGCGGCCGCCTTCCTCACAGGAGGAGGCGTGGGACTGACCCACCTGGGTCCTGGGCATCCTCAGCCCCGGCCACAGGGTCACTGTGCAAGGCATTCGCTCAGCAGCCTCGGGCGAACCCTGAAGAGAAAATGCAAAACCAATAAAGCAGGCCCCCCGGGGAGCCGGCTACTCTGGGAGGCAGCCCCGAGCTGCCAGGCCCCCGAGGAGACTGCCTGGTGCTGGGCCTCCCTCGTCCAAGTGGCAGGAACCAGCCCCCACCCCGACCTCAGGGCCACCGAAGACCCAGAGGGTCCAGGTGGGTCTGAACCACATGGGCCTCAGATGAGCAGTCTCGGGCTTTTCCCACAGACCCCTCCACAGCACATTCTGAACCAAAGGCACAGAAGGCGTGGGGCGAGCGATGGGGGAGCAAGTGGGGGTACAGGAGGCCGGACCCCCTGAGCCGAGGGGCTCGAGAGGAGGGACGGGTGGGCGGGTCCCTCCAGGGAAGGCCCAGCAGAGGTGGGTGTCTAGCTGGGCAGGGCTGAGCGCTTTGGGGGGCTCCACTGTGACCCCCAGACCCCAGGTTCCCACCAACAGCAGGAGACCTGCCCCCTGGGAGGCAACAGCTGTGAGCCTTGCAGGGTTCTGGGCAGAGCTTCCTTCTCAACTTTCAGTCTCTCTCTGTCTCTGTCTCTGTTTTGTCTCTGTCTCTGTCTTTGTCTCTGTCTTTGTCTCTGTCTTTGTCTCTGTCTCTCTCCATCTGTCTGTCTCTGTCTGTGTGTCTCTGTCTCTCTTAGTCTTTGTCTCTGTCTCTCTCCATCTCTCTGTCTCTGTCTCTGTGTCTCTGTCTCTGTCTCTGTCCCTGTCCCTGCTCTGGAACAGGAAGTCACTGCTGGCCGAGCCGGGAGCTGCTATCGCTGCCACGTGTCTGGGCAAATTCCTAACTTGTGTCCTAGTTGTCTGCTGTGTGAAACCTCCTTGTTTGGTGTGAGGTCGGAGCGCATTTGCATATCGAAAGTGCTCTGCTCGTAAACGCCACGTCCGTGATCATAATTACAGTTCACGTCTCTCGGAAGCTGCTGTTGGAGACGAAGGCAGGAACCCGAGTCCCGGGACTGAGAGCCAGGCTCCCGTCCCCCAGGAGGGACTGGCCTCGTGCACACACGTCCCCTGCGCAGCCGGCAGCCGCCCGGACCTCCAATTATTCTCCAGAAATGAGCTCTGACCACAGCCAGGGCTTTGAGTCCCTTAAAAGCACAGACGGACGGAGGGATGGGCCTCGCTCCCTAGAAATAGATCAGCTGTTTCGGAGAGAAGACACTTCTGAGGCTCGAACTAAGCTCGGGCCGGTGCCGGCTGCCTAAAATACCTCACCTTGTGTCGCTATAAATCAGACCCCAGCCCCTCGAGCTGTGCGCTCTCTGTCACCTGTCACAGGCCCCCCCTCACCCCCCCAGGCCCTCCCCTGGCCCTGGGGGTCAGCGGCAGGCGGGGTGTCCTGACCAGAAGCAGCCAACAAAAATGCAGGCCCCCAACTCCATTAGAATAAGCCATGAGCGTGTCGTCATAACGCGGTGGCACTTACAGGGAGGAATGGGTGGTTTATCTGAAGTTTGAGTCTCTGCCTGACCCCCCGCCCAGAGGCCTTTGTGAATAGGCCTGGTCCCTGGGGGAGGCGGGGGTGTCTCACAGGAGCCGGGGCCCGAAGACTTGCTCTCCTTCACCAACGTCGATGCTGCCCAGCCGGAGAGGGCACAGCTCATGGCCAAGAGGGTCACCGTCTGCACCGGAAGGACCCAGACCACAGCAGCGGGGTGTCCTGAGGCTGAGTGAGGGGGCACCCCTAAACGGCCCTGCTGAGGCCCCAGTCCGTGGGGGTCATCAGAAGGGGCCCATTTGTTCAGTGACATCAACCGACCAAAGGCCACACGCACAGCCCTTTCCCAGTAAGAGGTGTTGCCTGCGGACTCGACGAGACCCTTCAGACGTGGCCCAGCCCCTCCCCCGCCTTTCCGAGGCTGCAGGCCCAGGGTCCTGCCTCCACGCCTTTGGGAGGAGCCTGGACTTCCCACCTGGAGCCGTGCCCTCTGCGGGCCCAGCGGGCACCTGGACAAGCTGCTGGCCCCTGAGGGGGACGCCTGCCCTCCGTCAGGCCTGGAGGTTGTCCGCCCGCCCCCCGCCCCCCGGGCACGACACGGGTCACACACAGCGGGACCAGCTCCCAGGTGAGAGCCCACCGACTTGCACACCCTCACCCCTCAGATACCCGGAACGGGACAGCAATGCCCTCACCTGGGTGTCAGGAGCACTGACCTGATACAGCCTGTGGACACTTTATTTATTTATTTTATTTATTTTTATTTCTTTATTGATTAAGGTGTCACATATTTGTCCTCATCCCCCCCCACCCCACCCCCCTGTTGTCCTTAACCATTGGTTAGGCTCATATGCATGCACACAAGTCCTTTGGTTGATCTCTCCCCCTACCTCCACCCTCCCCTACCCTCCCTCTGAGGCCCGACAGTCCGATCGATGCCTCCTTGTTTCTGGGTCTGTTCTTGTTCATCAGTCTATGTTGTTCATCATTTCCCCTAGATGAGCGAGATCATGTGTCCCTAGAGATATACTTATAAGAACTGAATGTGAGACGAGCAATAATAGTTATGCTGACAGGCAAATGAATCAGTCTGTAGTGAGTTTCTTTCTGGACCAACAGTTCTTTTGAGACCCAATTTCAATGTCCACCAGTTCCTTATGTGTACATGTCGGCACTGACTTTTCAGCTCTGGGTGGTGGACAAATGGTGGTAATGCAGGTCCGACTCCCTCTGGTTTGGTCTCGCCCGGACCCAGGGGCGTGGCTTCACCCGGACTCAGGGGCGCGCGGCCTCACCCGGACCTGGGACCCAGCATCACCCGGACTCAGGGGCGCGTGGCCTCTCCCGGACCCAGGTGGCCTGTGGACACTTTAAACACGTTGAAAGACAGACAAACGGACGTTGTCGTTGGAAATCTATGCTATTCTAGAACCGCTCGTCCCATTCACCGACATCTCGCCCCGAGGACCACCCGCCAGGTGTGTGAGAGAGCAGTGAGCAGCAAGGCCACTGCTCCTCCTCCCCGCCCCTCCATCTTTCTTCCTTCGCCTGCGTTTCTCTTTGTGGGAACAGGTGTGCGAGCCATCACCTCGCCCTCCCCTGGCCCTCCCTGCCCACCCTTCCCTAAGGGCTCCTTCCAACGCCCTGAGGACCTGGTGGCCAGCAGTCGGCCGTGAGGGGCTTGTTGGTGGTGACTTCACCCCACAGACACCAAAGCGCAGCTCCGAGTCAGGGCGCGAAGGGCCCGTCGCACAGGCCCGGGTCCGCCTCACCACACGTGGCAAAATGCAGCCTCCCGCCAACACGTGACCGAACCAGACAGAACTTCTTTTCTGGGTTCTTTGCTGCCACACAGAGCCCCCGAGAGCCACGCCCAGAGCTTCACACCACCCTCACGTGGCCCCTGAGCGACCGGGGAACGAAAGGCCGCCCGCAGCCTGTACCCTGTCGGCCAGAGGGGACCCACTGCCTTCCTGGGGCTAAAAGTAACCCGTGTCCTCCCCTTTCTGAGTTCCTCCAGCGGGCCAACAGTCTCGTTCACAGAGGCGGATTCTCGGGAGAAACCCTAATTTTAACACACACCCATGGGGACTTCCCAGGAGCATGTCAGTTCCAAGGGCTGGGGCAGCGTCAGGTGGGAGACAGAAGAGCCAGGGACGGGGAGCCGAGGGAGAACGGGACACATGGCAGAGGCCCCTGCGGGCGACTCGGAAACGTGGGACCAGGTGCCTCGTGCCCAGGCCCATGCAGCCCGGCTGCGTGGCTCAGGGGCGCTCAGTTGCCCTGGGGAGCAGGAGACTCCACTTGGATTCCCAGTCAGGGCACCTGCTTAGATTGCAGGCTCCATCCCCAGCGGGGGCGTGCAGGAGGCAGCCGGTCGATGATTCTCTTTCATCGTGGATGTTTCTCTCTCCCTCTCCCGTCCTCTCTGAAATCAATAAAAGTATATAAAAAATAAATAAGTCAACAGGCCCAGTTGCCACCCTCCCAACCCACCGCTCAATCCCAACGGGGCTGCCCAGGTGGGATCCGGGGCAGGTCTTTCCCCGAGTCTCAGGCAGGAAGGGGGGGCGGGTCCAAAGTCCTCTCTGAGTCTTTGGTTAATTAGCAGCTTAAAATCAATATCTTGACCAGCAGTCCTTCGGGTCCCCTCAGTCCCAAGGCGCCTGCTGTTGCCAGGCCTGCTCCCCGGCTGAGTGGACACACAGGCGTCTGCGGGAGCCTGGCCCGTCGTAAAGCACCACAAGGTTCCGAGATGCTCACCGCCAAGAGCGTCTCACCTGGCCCACAGCCAGGCCAGCCCTGCCCACTCGCTGCCTAAGAGGACTGGCCCACCGAGCGCCCTAACAGTGAGAGCGTACCTGTCGGGGTGTCCGGGCGTCCGCGCTGTGCTGGGGGCTCACTCACCGCGTGGGTCAGGCCTGAGCCTTGAAAAGCGGGTGGAAGTGTGCGTGGGGAGCTCTTTTTTCTGGATGGAAGAAATGAAGCGGCTGGAATTCTATCGTGTGTTTCTACTGAACGTGGGGCGTGTGTATATTTCACTGAAATTCACGGCGGAGGAGGACTGTCACCCCTTCTTGAGATGGGGAAACTGAGGCTCAGAGAATCTAGGAACTTCGTGAAGGGGACCCGGCGCAAAGAGCCTGCTCAGAGCAGGGCCCGCTGCCCCCACTGGCCTGCAAGGCCGGCTCTCAGGGCCCAGGCCCAAGACCTAGGAGAAATGAAGCCCTTGAACCACGTGAACATCACAAAACCAAAGTGGTTTCAGGCTCCCAGGCGCCTGGCCCTGCTGTGGGAAACTGGCCACCACCAGGGGGACGTGGCCGGTCATTCCACCCATCGCGTCGATAGTGGCTTCCTCGGGAGAAGCCGTTCCTCCTGCCGGGCCCACGGCTTCATGAGCGAAGCACCTGCTTCGCAGGGATGTTGAAAGAATTCCCTGTGCTTCTGAGACACAGCTATAGTTGAAACTCTTTTACTTACAAAAAAAAAAAAAAAGAACCTCTAGGCATCTTGTCTGAACCTTGCAAAGACCACACCTGGCCGAGAGCCGTGGACCCAGTGGCCAGGGCATGAACTGCCGTCAAACAGGTGCGTGGGGCCCACTGCCTGCCCCCGAGAGAGGTTTCCCCTGAGGAGCCACGGGTCTGCCTGGAGGGCAGGCAGGGGCGGGTCTGGGACTCGTGTGAGCACAGGACGGCAGACGGGGTGCCTGAAGCAGTGCCTGGCACACAGGGCTCTCAGGGGCCAGTGGCGGTTTCCACGGATCCAGCTTTTTCAGGGCTTTGGGGGCAGAGAGAGCATTCAGGGAATTTCTAAGAGTCCCCCTAAGCGCTGGGTCCTAACGTGACTGTAAAAAAGCAAATTCTGGGCACCCCAGGTTCACCTCCCTGTCGCTCTGTGGCCCCGGGGCAGATGGAAGAGGATGGAGTCTCCTGCCCGCCCTCCACCACCCAAAGCCCGGGCATGGCTCCACCGCCTGCAACTGCACCCCAAGAAAACGCAGGAGGGGCACAGGACTCCAGTCACCTGGGGAGGGGACGTTGCCGTGGGAACCTGCACAGTTTGGCTAACATGAGGTCTGTACTTTGGGCTGGAATTAGGTCAAAGGAGATTGGTGCACCGGTCGTCCCGCCCTCTTTGGCGATTAAATATGCCTTTGATCCAAGAAAGGTAACACATATCAAAGCA
This sequence comes from Eptesicus fuscus, assembly GCF_027574615.1. Lineage (NCBI taxonomy): Eukaryota > Metazoa > Chordata > Mammalia > Chiroptera > Vespertilionidae > Eptesicus > Eptesicus fuscus. The sequence continues at coordinate 98,260,302 of NC_072482.1, forward strand.
AACGTGAACACGGCTTCATGGGAAATAACAAAGGGTTTCTGGTGAGAAAAGACTGAGGCTCTCCTGTTCTTGCCGAATCTGACAGCCCCGAGGGGCCGAAGGTTCCCAGCAGCGCTGGGGGCGGCTCTCCTGACCAGATCAACCACTGAGAGCAAGGCCGTCCATGTGCAGAGGGGACGTCTGAAGACGGCGGCCACGTGGAAATGCTAACAAGATCATGTTGGTGAAGCGATGGAAGGATGTGGAATTGCTCGTAGACTGATTGCAGCTTTATGGCACGTGGGAAGATGAGACGCCAGGAAACCCAGCACGTGACGTGGGTGCAGGTACGAACTCCAGGCTGAGACGCGGTTTTCCCCACTTTCTGCACCATGGCTTCATCAATTTAGGTTTAAAAGTACTTCTTACAACAAAGAGTTTGGGGTTTTCCCCTCTTGGGAGTATTAAGAGAAGGCTCCAGGCCAATACAGGGCGTAGGCTGGGGGCGGGGGCGGGGACGGGGACCACAGGGGGCAGCCCCCCACCCACCTACCCCAGCCGGCACCCAGCCAGCTCCAGGGCGGAACTCTGCTGGTTGAGGATCAGCATAATCAAGACTTTCCACCACAACATCACAACAGAAAGTACATGTTGCAAAGCACAAGCACCGTGCCTAGCTCACGCCCACACGAGCGTGGTCCACACGGACCTGCTTGAAGCTTCGAGGCTCATAACAGGCAGTTACCTTGTGGATAACTGCCCACCCCACCCCAGCAGGTGGAACGGCATTTGATGTACAACTCAGAGCTGCATCTCTCTTCTTCAACAGAACAATCTTTTCAAATGTTTTGGCTCAGATCACGGAAAAAATCACTCCGTGAAACAGCAACTCTTTCATAGAGACAATCACAAGCATAAAATATGCATGGCCTTTTCCTGTACTTCCTTCCCAGCGTTCACGAGCCATCTCCCTTCGCGTGTGTTTCCAAGCTTGCACCTCGATGACCTCCTCTGCTGGCTTTCAGGGCATGAAGACCTGGTTTCCTGAGATTATCGAGATACAATCGGCCTCAGTGAGTCATGGGAGGCAAATCGAGATGACGCGATGGCTGCAGTCTTCATGACTATCAGCACCGTCATGGAGGGTCACATCCTAGGCATACAGAACCCCCTGAGCCCACCGAAACAGCCCCTCACCCCCAGAGACACACCTCGACCCGCCTGTGTCGCCGGGAAGCCTCAGGACTGAGTCCCGGGCGGGCTCCACACGCCGGGCGAGTCAGTCACCTCGGGGAGACAGAGCCGTGAATGGAGCAAAGCCAGGGGCCCCCCAGTCCGCGTGTGTGAGGGTGTGCTGCTCTCCGAACCTGGGGGCTGTCCCTGCAGACCGGAGCAGGCTCACCGCCCACAGCGGCCGCCCGACGGCCGCAGACAGCTGGGGAGAAGGACTATCCCCACGCCCGCTCCCCTTAGGAGGGACGTCACACTCCGGGCTGTCCCCGTAACCGGCCCGTCATGCGCATTCGTGGGGAAACCAGGCAAAGAAGACAATCCCTGGGGGATTCGCAGGGATGATTAGTGCAGTCACTTGTCATTGTTTAGTTTTTAGAAGTGAAGGTACCTGGCGGGGGAAGAGGAGGCGGGAGAGAGTGTGGGGCGTAGGGCGTGGGGTGACCACAGCCCAGCGTGGGGGACCAGGGCTGAGTGGGCTCCTGCTGGTCTGCCCTCAGGGTCCCCGCTCCCCCATCATTTAATCTGAGCTTAAGTCCCTGCCCATTTATGCTTTGGTCAATAGCATCACTTTCTGTTTTATTTTTCGAAGAGGTCAAAGGTTGGGGGCTAGCGGGGTGGGACAGGAGACCGGGGTGCAGAGACGTGCTTGCCAAACCCCCGGAGAAAATGCTTCTGTCACAGAACGTCGATGCTGGCCAGACGCCACTGCGTTCATTCATTCATTCATTCATTCATTCATTTATTGCATGTGGCCCCCAACAGCTGGCGAGAATATTAGCTCAAATTATTCACCACAACACACTTTCCACTTACCTCCAGAGAAAGGGATTGGAAATCCTACACCCTGACTGGTTTGGCTCAGTGGATAGAGCGTCGGCCTGTGGACTGAAGGGTCCCAGGTTCGATTCCAGTCGAGGGCATGTACCTTGGTTGCGGGCACATACCCAGCAGGAGGTGTGCAGGAGGCTGATCGATGTTTCTCATGATGTTTCTAACTCTCTATCCCTCTCCCTTCCTCTCTGTAAAAAAATCAATAAAATATATTTTTTTTAAAAAAAGAAAGAAATCTTATTCGTCAGGAAGGGTTGGTAAAAACTGTGGGATGGATATTTCTAACCAAAAGAAAGGTGACTTCCCCTCTTCCCGCTGCCGCCTGGAGACGGGGGAGCTCTGAGAGTCGGCGCCAGCTCTGTGTCCAGGCGCAGCCCCGCCCGCACGCTCGCGGCAGGTCCCGAAATCTCGCTCACCTGTCTGGGGAAGGGGACTGTCCTCCCGTCCCCTCGGTCCTGTGTGAACAGGCACAGCACCAGTCCCACCGCCCTGCTGTGTCCACGGAGCCCGGCATCTCCTCTAGAATGTCCATCTGTGTCCACGCACGCGGACTGCCGTAGGGTCTGCTGGTTCCGCGGCAGCGCCGCCCTGGGCTGCCAGTGCGTTACTTACATCCCTCGCGCGGGAACAGAGGGCCCCAGGAAAGCACTTGTGGAGGAAAAGGTACGACAGAGGTGCTTCAGAAAGCTGTTGGTTGATGGCAACGAGAGTATCTGGAGTAGGGTACATGGCGTCCCCCAAGCCCACAGCCCAGAATGTGACCTTGTTTGGAAATGGGGTCTTTGTAGACAGTTAGGACGGAGATGAGAGGGTACTGGTGCGTGTGGGCCCTAAACCCATGACTATGTCTTCATAACAGGAGGAGGAAAGAGCCACAGGGAGTCGGCCACGGGAACACGGAGCCAAAGACGGTGCCGTAGCCACGACCCGGAGAGCAGCCAGGCCTACCGCCGCCAACCGCCAGGAGAGCGGGGTACCGTGTGACCTCAGCCTCCGGAGGAGCCCCTGCCCACACCTGGGCGTGGACCGCGAGAGAACGTTGCCGTGGCTCGAAGTCACGCGGCCCCAGGACACTAACGCGGCACCTGAGAAACAGAAAGCTCCCAGCGGCTCTGAGGGAGCCGCCCCCCCAGACAAGAGCCTGAGAAGCCAGCCTCCCGAGGGACCTGGCTGCGCCGTGAGGTGGCCGAAAGGCTTGTTCTGAGCTCCACGGGCAACCTGGCCGCCTGCCCCGGGCTGGGTGAGAGAGCAGTACCCGCCCCACAGCCCAGCCGCACCCTCTCTGCACACGGACTCCACCCGGGGAGCCAGCACCTGCGCCCAGGCCCCGGGGGTGACCTCGCTGCCGCCAACAGCTCGGGGAGAGCCAGGCACGCGACTGCCTTGTGCCCTGTGAGCATCCTTGGCGCAGTCTGGGGACCGTGGCGTTTCCCGTTGCGCTGGGAGCTGATAACCGGCAAAAAGACGAAAGCCCAGCGCTCCTTCTCCACAGCAGCGCCTGCAGATCCGCCCAAAGTCAGGACCTGGCTGGTGGCCATTTGGTATCTGCACGACGCAGAGCCCAACCCGCAAGCTTGCTCAGAACCAGCAGCCGAAGGGCCCCGGGTGTGAGGAGGGAGGTGCTGGCGGGGTGAGCTAGCTCCAGGTTCCTAACCCCACACGCCGGGCCTCAGGCACAGAGCAGGCGTTCGCCCGCAGGTTAGGACACACCACAAACAGGCAGAGCCCGGGAACCACCTCCACGGGCCCAGCTCTGCCAACAGTGTCTGCATCTGGCCCTGCACCCAGCCCTGGGCCTGGGGCATGCAGTCAGCAAGTAACGAAACAGCGTACGTGACTGAGTCACACCGTCAGGACCTGCAGACAACGCACACAAGTAGAAAGTCTTGGTATTTGTGCAGCTCAAAGTCCAGGCCGGGTGGCGTGGGTGCCCCTGGAGCCTGTGATAACAGGGACCCCGGTTTGGCAAACACTAACCTGGCTTTATCTCCCGTCCAGAGAACACATTGCACATCTGTCTCCTGACCATAAAAGCCGACCCGGAGCACAGAATCCTGTTTGCTCTGCTCGCCAGCGCAGGCCCAGCGCAAACGCCGTCGGTGTGAGCGTGCCCTCGCCGGCCTCAGAGGCAGCGGTCGGCACCATTTCCCCGTCTGCGGGGACACACAGCCTCGGCTCCTGGAGAAAGGTCCCAGGGAGAATGCTATTTCTCTTGCTGTTTCTGTTCCTCCTCACCCGAGGATAGTTTTCCCATTTATTTTTTAGAGAGTGGAAGGGAGGCAGGGGGGAGAGAGAGAGAGAAATATCACCATGAGAGACACATCGGTTGGTTGCCTCCTGCACCGGCCCGGACCAGGGTGGGGGTTGAAACCTGCAGCTCAGGTCCTCGACTGGGAATCAAACCAGCGGCCCTTCGGTGCGCGGGCCGGTGCTCTAACCACTGAGCCACCGGCCACGGCCAACTGCTACTTCAAAGCAGCTGCGGGCTCGTGCCTCAGGCTTTCACTGCCCTCGCTGGTGCCGCTCTGGTTTGCTGCAGGCCTCAGGACTCAGTCTTTATAAGAGATATTCCATGAGACCGTGGCTGTAACTGGAAAAAGCAAGAAACATTCTTTGAATATTTCAGAGCAAAATGCCCTGAAAGCCCTGGGTTCCCCCCAGAAACACAGTGGAAAGCAGAAGAGCCATGAGTCAGGGCAGCTGCCCCGCACCTGTTCCGATTCTCGCCTGGAGGGGAGAACGGGCGCTTTTCCTGCAGAAATTCTCCGGTTCTGCGGACACTGTTGACGGCACCATTGTTGGCTGAAACAACGTGCCTGGGAGGTGGGTTGCAGAACAGAGCCAGCCCCCCAAACCACCAGGAGACAGCCCCCCACGCCGCTGGGAGCCACCCGTCACCCTCTCTTGCCCCCTCACCCCAGCCCGAGGGCCCATCTCTGCCGGAACACGGGAGCCGCTGTGACTCGGCCTCATGGAATATTCTCGGGTGTCCTCAGGGTGCTGCGGACACCCTGGGAGGACAACGCTTTCCGTCCCCCCCCCCCCTTTGCTCCCCACCCCAGGATCGGGTCCCAGGAGAGAAGGCACCGGAGATGGGAAAGAAGCAGAGTCTGCAGGGAGGCCGCCGCCGGGCAGTTACAGGGCCGCAGCCCCTGCTGGGACGATTCCGGAAGACTCTGGACGGAATGAGCCAGCAGAAGCATGGAGCTTGCACACAGAGCCACCACAGGCCCAGCTCCCCTGTCGATAGAACGGGAATGTACCTTCCACCTAGAATCTAGGTCCTAGATCCAAGAGTCTCAGAGACTAAATCATCGTCACGCGTTAGAAACCGTTTTGGAAAGAGGTTTAGATGGAGCCCTGCAAGGTGGGAGAAACGTCCGACATCCCGGGGGTCAGTCTGTGTTGCCGTGTGACCTTGGGCTTCAACCTCACGTCTGAGAACAAGGACTGCATGAGCCGGCAGAGCAGGCCTCCGAGGGCAGGGTGACGCTGCCTCTCCCGCAAGAAGAGCTCAGAGGAGGGGGGCTTTCTCCCAAAGGGGGTCCCAGCCTCAGCCTCTGGCCGTCTGGGTGGTGGGGGTCCTGGGAGCTGGAGGAAGGAGACGGCTCCTGAGCAGCTGTGGGCTAGGCCCGCCTCGCGCTGACTCAGCCGTGATGGGACCAGCAGTTGGGGTCTGGCTCCACCTCCTGTGGCTGGGACAGGTGTCAGGGCCACATGACCACGCGGCCCAGGTCCAGTCCCGACCTTCTATTTTTGGGGTAACAATGTCTTTACTATGGGAGTCTCCTTCACAGCACCAAGTTGGCTTCAATAACAGGTTCATTTAACCCAGGTGATCTGGTCTTTGAGCCAGAATACTGAGTTTAGGGTCTGAATTACTTTAAAATATTCCCGATGAACTGGACACTTGCTCCAGGCCTGTCTCGCCTCGGTCAGGTGGAAATTGCTTGAGAACAGGTGTTGGGTTTGGGGTGATGCCACAGGGTCAGCTGCCCTGACGCGAGCTGCCCTGGGGAGAGGGACCATGGCTACTGGCCACAAGGGGCAGCACAATGCGGGCCTCCCGTGGGCCCACCACGCCCGCCTTGGCCTGCTCCTCCAGCGCCGCTGAGCTGCGGGCAGTCTCAGCGTCCACCTCAGGGTCATGCTGGCCTGCCCCCACTCCCGCCCCGGCACTGCTATGGGGACCAGTGAGGACCGCAGAGCAGCTCCTTCCAGCCACAGAAGGAGCGACCAGGTGTTGGGCGGCTGGACAAGCCACATCCTGGGTCAAAAGAACTTGACCTTAGCCCGGCTGGTGTGGCTCAGTGGTTGAGCGTCGACCTATGAATCAAGAGGTCACTGGTTCTAGGGCACATGCCTGGGTTGTGGGCTCAATCCCTTGTATGGGGCATGCAGGAGGCAGCCGATCGATGTTTCTCTCTCATTGATGTTTCTATCTCTCTATCCCTTCCCCTTCCTTTCTCTCTAAAGTCAATAAAAATATATTAAAAAAAAAAAAAAAAAGAACTTAACTTTGAGAAACAGAAAGGCACCTAGCATTGTTTTTTCATCTTAAGTGAAAGACCCAAATAGAGGATGTTTTTCCTTATAAATGTGCCCCTTTTAATATTGCACATAACTTGATTTTTATGACAAAGTTTTTTCCTAAGAAAGGGCTGAAATTCAGTGAAACAAACTCATTCTCGGTCCTAAAGGACTGGCCGTCACCCCAGTCACAGCCCTCACAGTGCGCCCTCCTTCCCCCCCCCCGCCCCCCCCGTTGGTGGTCGCAGGGTTCAGTGTCAGACCACGTGGCAGGAAGCCTCAGGCCCAGTTCTGTCTGCACAGATGAGCGCTCACCAGCCCAGCGAGGGCCTCGTAGTGCCCGGGGCTGCAAGCAGACACGTTCCTCTGCTCCACTCCCTTCAAAGTTCCAGGTAACGTAGAAACAGATCTTCGGTTAACACCTACTCGCTGTGATAGCGGTAAAGTCAGTACCCACGGCACAGACCTGGCTGTCCGAGAGGAAGGAGGTGTCAGAGACCCCGCGAGGTGGCGTAACGTCCAGGTCCTCGTGCCCGCGTCGGCGGAGTTACCACGCCACGTGTGCCGGAGCAGTCGATGTTTCCTCCGGAAACAAGAAGGATGAGAAGGAGGGCCTATTGTTTGTCAAGGCTTCTTGCCAAGAAGTCACGGAGGACAACTTCCCACCTCCCAGCAGGAAAGGGACGCGGGTCAGAGAGGTTCCCTGAAACGGGAATAGTCACGCCCCTGCCCACAGGCGCTGAGGCCCGGCCCCACACCTGCTCTCAGGTTCCTCGAAGTGCTGGCCTCCACTTCGACCTCCTGCAGATGCTCAGCTCGGCAGAAACATCGTTTAACTTCCTCGTAGCTTCTCTATGAAACATTCACGGTGAGGAAATGCGGGCGGCACGTCACGTTGTTTGCTGGAGGCCAAGCAAACGCCGTCACGGCCAAACCGCGTCCAGGTGACCCTGTGTTTATTAGAATAACAGCACAGTGACATAGTCCTCCCTCAGATGATGCCAGAATCCGGCTTCATGTCATGGCCCCAAGCTAGGAGTGACATTGAGAAGCATGAACACAGAATAAAACTTCCTTTGTGATCAGCGTTCTTGCACACTTTTACACATGTCCCCCCATGTGTATGTGTATGTGTGTGAGTGTGTATGAGAGTGTGTGCGTGAGAGTATTGTGTGTGTGCATGTGTGAGTGTGTTTGTGCATGTGCGAGTGTGTGTATGTGAGTGTGTATGTGCATGTGTGAGTGTGAGTGTGTATGAGAGTGTGTGCGTGAGAGTATTGTGTGTGCATGTGTGAGTGTGTGTTTGTGCATGTGCGAGTGTGTGTATGTGAGTGTGTATGTGCATGTGTGAGTGTGTATGAGAGTGTGTGTGAGAGAGTATGTGTGTGTGTGTGTACAAGTGTATGTGAGTGTGTATGTGTGCATGTGCGAGTGTGTGTGTGTGTGCGTGTGTGCGTGTGTGTGCACGCGCGCACACGCTCCTGGGGGTTAGCCCTCGCTGGCTCAGGCACCCAGCTGGGACTGGGTGCAGCTAACAAGCTGCTGGCCCTGCTCAGCCGTCTCCCGGGACACAGCCCTAGAACGAATAACCTGCTGATCTGGCCGGGGGCACCGGACGGCAGGGCAGGTACCAGGTCTGGGAGGTCCAGCCAGGGCTTCCCTGGGGCCGGCATCTCCAAGTGAGAGCACAGTGGATGGAAGGCCACGTGGGAGTCTCAGGACTGGGAGGGTGGAGAGCCACGTGCCAGCACCCATGTGGCTGCCGCTGGTGGCTCACGGGGCAGTGAGGGGATAACATGAAACACAGAGACAGGAGCCGCATCGCCGAAGGCCTGCCCACCACATGAAGGGTCTTGAACTCTGCGCTCAAAGCCGTCGGAAGCTGTTGGCTGGTGTTGAGCTGGGAATGGCTCCCTCAGGCTGGGCTCGGGGAGTCTTTAGTGGCAGCCAGGAGAGTGGGCAGTCACCAGTGCCTGGCCACGCGGACAGAGCCTGGGTCTGATCCAAACCCCTGCCTCTCAACCATTTGATTTGTTTGGTTTTGGTCTTGCAAGATTTCTGATCTGAGAATGCATGTGCCAAGATGGAAACTCCCCAAATCGCTATCGGACAGAGCAGTAACTCCTGGCACGTGTTTGAGTGTCTCCCCGAGGTACGTTCTTTTCATGCCGGCTCCACGACCGTCACCCGCAGCCCACTGGCCAACACCCCGTCTCAGGCTACGTCAAAGCAAATCCAGACATGACAATGTTCATCCATATGTATTTCAGAAATTTTCTCTAAAGGTGAAGGACTCTTCTTTGTTTAGCTCAACAGTAATAACTTCACATCTAAAACATTTCAATATACTTTAATAAAATACTTCCAGCTCACGTTTTTCCAATTGGCTCGAAGGGTTTTCTTTAACTGTTTTTAATGGCCACGTCTCCTGGTCCGTGAGTCCCCAGGCCTTTCCTCCTCGCACCGCTGGACTCGCCGGGCAGACCCCAGCAGTGTCCTGACCGTGTCCCCTGTCCCCTGTCCTTCTGTGAACTAGGAACCAGGTTGGCTGGTCTGATCAGATTCAAGTTCCATTTTCTCTGCAAAACTCCCTCCTCAGTGGTTCTGTGGGCCTGTCTGTTCAATGTGCCCGGAATCCACCATGGGAAGCACACGTGTGGAGGCACGTCAGAATGCGTGATTGACACGGCGCCTCTCTCTGCGGCCCCAACATAGGTCATCCCATGTACATCTCGGGAACTGCTCATGGCGTTGAGGTTCACAGAGCCACAAAGTTAGAAACGCAGTTGCTGCCGCCACCGCTGAGAGGACAGCTTCGCAGGCAGAGCACGGTGGCGGCCTGAGAGGGAGGCGCTCGGGGCGGCCAGGCAGCGCAGAGGGCAGGCAGTACCACGACCCACAGAGCGACGGTGACCCACGCGAGAAGTGCCGGCCTTGGCCGTGGGCTCGGTGGGTTGGAACGGTGACCCGTACGCCAAAAGGTTGAGGGTTCAATAGCCCGTCGGGACACGTGATTAAAAGTGGTTCAGTTGTCCACGCTGGCGGCTCAGCATCCTAGCCGCAGAAAGCCGACAGACCCGGGGTGACGATGGACAGCCGTGGTGATGGCGAGAATTCTTCGTAGTATTCTCGCAACACTTCTGGAAGTTCCAAAGTACACCCAAGTGAAAAGTTAAAGAAGAAAAAACACGGAAAAGGAGCTTCACCTTCCCCACTGGTTCCCCCAAAGTCCCGGCCGTGGAGCCCGGAGCGCGGAGCCAGGCAGCTGGGAGGGGCCGGCCACTTCCCAGAACTGGACCCGGAGCTCCGCCGGCTCCTGGGCTATTTTTAACTCGGGGCTGAGAGCGCGTGGCTGTGCCTTCCTCCTCACTCCTGGTGGCACACTTGGCACTGGGGGCACACGACCCAAGGCTGCCCGTGCTGTGCACTGCCTGGCGTGATGGGCACGGCTGGTCCGTCATGCCCGTACGTTTACACACTGGTACCTGGACTTCCTGCCACAAATGACAAACCCAGAAACTGAGGGACCAACTGATTCCACGTCCAGTTAAAGCGTCGTTGCCAGAAGGACGTGGAGCCTCGTCCACAGAGCAGTGGGACCCCCCCCCCCCCAGCTGCCAGGGGAGTCTCGCTTTGCTCCTCAGGCAGGTTCCTTGCTGGCCCTGGAGGAGAGACAAGCGTATCCCCGATTGGCAGGAGGCGGGAGGATGCAAGGGAGGTTACCTGAGAGAACGCGGAGGTTCTTCCTCTTTCCCAGAATGGACGTGACAGGAGTCCCAGCATGCCCATAGTCTTGGAAAGAGATGAGCCACTTACTTTATTTCCCATATCTGCCACTTCTGCAAGTAAAAGGAAGTGCTTAACCATTGCTCCAGGTTAACGGTCATCAACGGCCTCTCCCACCCTTCGCCAGAGCCGCAGACGACAGAGTCAGCGCGGGGCAGGTGGGGGAGGAGGGCTGGGAGCCTGCCGCTGACGTCCTTCCTCCCATGGTCCTTCCTCCCGTGGCCGAGCCATCCACAGAGTCCTTGACTTAGGAGCTTATTCAAAGCCGAAGCCGGGCAGCTGGAGGGTCAGGTTCTGCTTCAGATACAGAAGCACCGGCCACGTGTGCCCTCTGACCCTGGTATGCAGGAGCTCTGTTGGTCTCAGTCTACCGTCTCCACCATTCACACACACACACACACACACACACACACACACACACACACGCCTCTCCTCCTCCTCAGGAAGATCCCAGAACTTCTGACTGTACAGTCAGGACAGTGCAAAGACCTCCTGTCCCTGGGACCAGGAAGTCTGCCGGTCTGTTCCCTCCAACGCAGAAACACACCCGAGTCCGAGGGCCGACACCTGCACCCGTCCTTGGAACCACCTAAGACACCAGCGATGGGTCTCGCTCCCGAAGCAGCGGCGTTTCTGACAATGACTAAGGATCACTCTGGCGCATGGAGCCAGCTTCCCAGACGTCAAGGTTGACGCTGCCACTTACAAACCCTGCACAAGCCTGGCTGGCATGGCTCAGTGGTTGAGCATCCATCTATGAACCAAGAGGTCCCTGATTCAACTCCCGGTCAGGGCACATGCCCAGGTTGCCAGCTTGATCCCCAGTGTGGGGCATGCAGGAGGCAGCTGATCAATGATTCTCTCATCATTGATGTTTCTCTCCCTCTCCCTCCCCTCATCTCTGAAATCAATAAGAACATATTTGGGGGAGAGGGGAACCGGCACAAGTCACTTCACTCCGCATGCCCGCTCCCTCCCCTGACTCAGCAATGACATCACGCTCGGGACCACCAGGACCAGCGAGATGGCTCGCAGAGCGGGTGACCAGGGGCCTGGCCTGCAGCAAGCACTGGTAATCTTACCATTACTGTCGGCTAACCCACCACAACTCGAGTTGAATTAGAAGGCAACTAACTATTTTGAATTAACTGGAAATAAACCCACAAACCAACCGAGAATCAGCATCCCTCTAAGTCAGAGTCTTTGCCGTGACGTTCCTCATGGTGTCTGTTCCGTCCTTAGGAAGGAAGGCGGGAAGGAGGGTGGCCGGTCGCCAAGTAGCGGGGCTGCTCCTTGGGCTGTCCCCGCAGTGATGGCGGGAAGGTTCTCTGAATGGGCCCAGGAGCCAGGAAGGCTGCTTTTACTCGATCCAAGGGAACCAGGAAAGATGTTAAAAATGGAAAACCTGGGCCCTGCTATGTCTGTTCTCGGGGCCTCGCGCAGAAAGCCAGCACACCACAGGCCGCCATTCATAATATTTATTTTGGAAAAATATTTTAAAAAGGAATTTCTTCATTAACAAAACAGTAAAAAACTCAAATAACATTTGCACAATATTCCATAAATACATTTATATACAAAAAATATAGTCACATAGACCCGAAGTGCCTTTGTACATATTTACCAAAAATTTAAATTATAAAAAAATGAACATCACAAAATACTCAAGCTTTACAGATATCATGAAAAATATTTTTACAAGTCCAAAAAATAACACACATTTTTTCCCACCTAGAAAAAAAAAAACACATTTTAGTATCAAAAAGGACGATAAAGGCAGTGTTTGTGATTCTAATTCAAGAAAGACTGGCTCATAAGAATCCAAAATATACACTCCGGGCAGTGCATGCGTCTCATGTCGTCATTCAGTCCACTCATTTAAATATATATTTCTTAAAAGCAACTGTCCATAGTGCAATGGAGACGTCGCGAAAAGGCAGAGTGCAACAGGCGTCCTGGAACAGCCCGAGCCGCAGCCGCACCGCCGGCTGACCTCAGGGACCTCGTCCCACCGCTGTCGCGAAGACCTCCTTTTCCCTCTCAGCAGCATCCGTTGGGGCACAGATCCTTGGAATTCTATGTAGTTTAAGAGAAACGGGAATTTTGCCATATCACCTCAATTTTACACCTAGAGGGGCCAACGAGACAGAACGGGAAGTTAGCTCAAAGTCCAGATTGATGTTCCGCACCTGCCTTCGAGGGCCGTGCCCACACACACCCACCTCAGTGGCTATGACACACTCGTCCTTCTCCGATATGACGAACACCGACTGGTACTTGGTGTCTTTTGACGTGGAGTACACCGAGTCCCGCCTTTTCCTTTCAGCTGCTTCCCTGCTTACAGGAAAGTAAAACAGAACCACAATAAGCACGTGCCAACACCTGCTTTTCAATGTATTCCTCCTGGTTTCAGAGAGGAAGTGAGAACGGAAGGGAGAGAGAGAGAGAGAAGCATCAATGATGAGAGAGAATCATGAATCAGCTCCTGCATGACCCACCCTGGGGATGGAGCCCACAACCCGGGCATGTGCCCTGACCGGGAATCAAACCGTGACCTCCTGGGTCATAGGTCGATGCTCAACCACTGAGCCACACCAGCCGGGCAAACACGTTTGAACGGGGAAATGACCAGAGCTCAGAGAACATCCTCTCGCCCAGCTCGGCTCAAAGCACCCGAGTGTTGGGGTGCCCTCCCCAGGGGGCCTCCAAGACGGCCTTCCTGACGCACAGCACTCACCCCCTGAGCGTCGGGGCGCCCTTCTCCTCCCCGGGAGAGCCCTGCAGCGGGCACTCGGCGTCGCGCTTGCTGTGGGGGTCCCTGGAGGCGGCGTCCTCGCCCTTGGGCTCGGGCACCAGGTTATAGTCCACACCGGGGTAGCGGGCCTTGGGGCCGTTCTTGTCGCTGCCGTGGTCCCCGTGGAAGTCCACCTTCTTGTTGGTGTTCTTGATCTGCGTGGCCCCGATGACGCTGACGGACACGTCCTTCTCCCGCTGGCAGCTGGCCAGATTGTTCATGGTCTCCGTCTCCCCGTGGCAGGGGTCGGCAGGGGGCGGGCCCTTCTGCAGCCTCAGCCGCACGCAGACCCCCGTGGCAGCACAGCCCAGCAGCAGCACGAGCACCAGGACCGCGCCCGCGCAGACGGCTACCCAGGGGAAGGGTCCGGCCGGGTCTACCACGGGGGCCGGGGGCGGCTCGGGGAGCAGGAACTGGCAGTTGGGGCCCCCGTAGCCCCGGGCGCACTCGCACAGGTAGCGGCGGGCCCTCTCGTGGCAGGTGGCGCCGTTGTGGCAGGGCGCGTGCTCACACCGGCTGACGGGCGTGCTGCAGTTCCTGCCGCTGTAGCCGGGCGGGCAGGTGCAAGAGAACTCGTTCACGCCGTCCCGGCAGGTGCCACCATTGGCACACGGGGAGGAGGCGCAGTCGTCCACGTTGTCCTGGCAGTGCCGCCCCGAGAAACCGGCCCGGCAGCGGCACATGTAGGCGTCGCCCAGGTCCACGCACTGTGCACCTGAAACACAGGGGCGCGTGCTTGTGTGTCCGCTGCGGGACCCACGGGAGAGACCAGGGCAGACAGCCTGTGGCCTGAAGGGGTTGCAGCTCGAGGCAAGGGACCCTGTGCCTCCCTCACGCCCACGGGGGAGCCGCCGGCTCCGTGACTGATGACGCCGCCCCTCGTGGCCCCACAGCGGCTACGCTGTGACGGGCGGGTGCACAACCCCGCCTGCCTCCCTGCGGCCCAACAGCCACCCACGAGGGACCAGGTCACAGGGACAATGAGCAGTCCAGCGAGGAGCCCGGGAGGGGCAGGGTGAGCGGGAGGAAGCAGGGCTGTGTCCTCACAGAGCCCGCGGCTGAGAGCGGGGCATCGGGCCTCCCAGGTCCACAGGACAAGGGCGCGGCCGCTCACCATCCGAGCGACTGACACGCCCCCTCCATTGGGAGGCTCCTGGGCTGTCTGTCCTAAGGGTGAAGCTCTGGAAGCTTCCACAGAGGCCAGCCTGTCTGGGGCCTGCTGCCCTCCCTGTGAGGTGCTGAGGGTGTCCCACCCACACTTCCCCACAGACACACCAGACAGCTACTTGGGTGACCGTGCAGGGCTGGGCTTCCCTCCAAACCAGGTGGCTGGCTGGAGGGTGGCACTCTGCCTGGGCATCGGGGCCTGTTCCCAGGCATGCTGGGGCGTGGGACCCAAGCAAGCTGTGCCCTCCCCCAGATTCCCCCTGCAACATCCCTTCAGAGTGTCTCTGTGTTCAGATTACAGGGCTCCGTAAGCTCCAAGTGGCTCGCAAAGCCACGGGCCTGGCCTGAAGTCAGACGTGAGCTCCCGACGCCCTCGTCAGCGCGGCCCGAGACGAGGCCTCCGCGGGCTGCCCTTACCGTTGGCACAGGGCGAGGAACTGCAGGCGTCCACCTTCTTCTCGCAGTTGAAGCCGGAGAAGCCTGCGGGGCAGCGGCAGGTGTAACCTCCCTCAGGGTTGTCGGAGCAGCGTCCCCCGTTGAAGCAAGGCCCGTCCGCACAGGCCATGGCGCTCAGCTCGCAGACGCTGCCGTAGAAACCGGGTGCACAGGTGCAGGAGAAGCCGTTCTCGAGATCCTACGTGACGGGGACGATGAAAAGCTCCTTAAAGCTTCTCCTCTGACCCGTGGGGCCCGTGTCCAGACAGGGCCCACGCGGCACCCGGCGCGGCACTCACCGTGCAGCTGCCGCCGTTCCTGCAGGGGCTGGGGCCGCACTCGTCCACCTCGTCCTCACAGGTGGCCCCGGTGAACCCGGGCCGGCAGGAGCAGGTGTAGCTCCCCTGGCCCGTGTTGGTGCAGGTGGCCCCGTTCCTGCAGGGCCTGTGGTGTGTGCAGTAGTTGAGGTCTGAGAGGGGTGGGGAAGGAAGAGGAGGGAAGCCCAAGGTCAGGCCGGGAAGTCTGCACCTTCCCAGGGAGGAGCTGGAGCCCTGGCCGCCTGCAGGGGACGGGAGGCTCACCCTGGTTGCAGAAGAGGCCCCCCCAGCCCTCCTGGCAGGTGCACTGCCAGGGCTGCTGGCAGGTGCCGTGGAGACAGCCCGGGTACCGAATGCACTGGTCACAGTAGCGGCCCTGCCAGCCCACTCGGCACCTGAGGGGAGAGAGGACAGGGTCAGGGGGGCATCGGCCTTTGCCCAGGGTGACAAAGCATTGCCCGCTCACAGGAAACTGTCTCCCAGCAGCACCTGCACCTGGTTCTCAAACAGGCAAGATGGGGAATCTCCTAGGGTCCCCAGGGTCTGCCTCCTGGGGTCGTCTGGCAGCTCCCCAGGGGATTCTAAAGCACCCCAAGTCTGACCCCAAGTAAACTGTCATTTTTCAACTGCTGTCTGTGAGTTCCCACAACCAGGGAGCTGAGCAGACTGACAAGCCGTGACCTTACACATTTCCATACACGTATGGAGTGAAAACACCCGAATCACAGCCCACCAGCCGGTCGCACACGTTTTACAATGACCACCGGGAGGGCTCGCACACGCTCGCTGCACAGGGACGACCAGACAGAACAGGCGGCTTTGCAAACTTACTTGCACTCCCCTGGCTTGTCACAAAACCCATGCTGCTCATCGCATCCGGGCAGGCAGATCGCTGCAGCAAAGAAAACGCCGGGGTCAAGCCGCGCTCCCGGGGCCGCGGGGCCACAGGGCCGCGGGCCGCACTCGCAGGGCTCCCTCCAGCCCCTGGACTAATCTCCGTCCTGCCTGGTAACCGTGGACTTTACTCAGCCGGGCGGGCGAGCATTCTTCTTAACACAGCCGCTCAGGGACAAAAGATGGAGGAAGCCCCCACCCCCTCCCCGTCCCCTTTTCTTCTGAGAGAGGGTCAGAAGTCCTTCCCCACCTCCTCCCCCACTTCCCAATTCTATGCACAAAGCTCCACCTCTTAATACCCAGAAAGTGTGTGTGTAGATAAGGGTGGACAGCTGGTCTGCAGAGACCAGGGCAAGACAGCTGCTCCATTGTCTGCTCTCTCCCAGCAGCTGCCCCGTGCAACAATACGGCCCTCACCCCGGCCCCCACCCCACACACCCCGGCGTGTACACACCACACACACACACACACACACACACACACACACACACACACGTGCACGCGCGCCCTTTCCGCCAATGGGAGCCGGCGTGCGTCCCTGCGCCTATCCCTGCCGGCATCTAATGGATGGCACGCGCGGGCTGGGGGCGGGGAGAGACTCCAGTGTTTGAATAAGAAGAAAAAAGTTTGAGTCTGTGGCTACCCCACAGTGAAGAAGAGAGGACAGTGAGGAAGGGAGCAGCAGGCCTGGCCCAGGGGGGAGAGGGGGGGCCTGGCTGGCTTCCTGGTCTGGTTATGCCTGGTTATGAAACTCATTAACAAGCCGCTCCACAAGTTTTTAGGACAACAGAGCCGCTCAGGCCAGAGTGGAACTCCAAGTGCTTAAGGAGCTGGTGGAGAGCCGAGCGAAGGGCGTGGAGTGAAGGGCACCACGCCCCAGGCATAGACCCACCCCAGAGTGCACCTCCCGGAAGGCTGCCTGCCCCAGGGCAGGAGAAGGAAGGTTCCGTGGGGTCTGGGAGCTCCGGGACCCACCCTGACTGCAGGGAAACCCGATCCCTGGCTGTGCAGGCGGCAGGGGGTACACAGCAGGCTGGGGAGAGGCCTGCGGGGGTCCACCTGAACCAGGCCCAGGAGCCTGCAGGGTCCTCACAGCCCCCACTCCCCAGCTCTGGTTCCCTGTGGCTGCAGAGCAGCTGCTGGTCCGCCCTGGCTGCCAGGAGTACCGAAGACGGGGCAGGAAGGCCTAGGTCCCTCGTAAAGGCATTTCTGTCCCAGACAAGGTGCCGGGGTCCCCCCCTCCCCGATGCAGGCCTGGTACCCCCGGCCTCCACATGCCCCCCCCACGGGTGACAACATCAGGCAGCTTGTGCACGTCACAGTGGTGTTTGCAAACACGCGAGCTCTGGGAAGAGGCCAAGTGCCCCAACTGCAGAGAAGAATTAAGCACTTTGCACTGAGATGCTGTCCCAGCAAGAAGTACTGGCTCACAGCGGCCAACACACCAACGCCAACACCCCATGCTGCCCTCCGTTCCTCCCTTCCTTCCTCCCCCCTCTCCCTCACTGACTTCCTGACCCCTGGCCCGTCTCCAAAATCCTCCCTGATTAAGAAGGGCAGCTTCCCATAGCGGAAGTTAAAATGTCTGAGTTGACCCAACCCCTCGACCAGCTGACTGAAGTTTTGGCAAGTCTCCAGGGCTCCCCAGACTCAGTTTCCCCATGGAACCCCTCTCTAGTGATAATAGCCTGGATCTGGGCCCGCAGAATGCCCCTCCGCTCCCTGGGCAGGGAGTAAGCTGAGGGGAGCAGCCCTCGGACCCTGGACCCACCTTCGGTGCAGTACTGGCCCCTCCAGCCGGGGTTGCACACCTTCTCCCCCCGCTCCCCGCAGGTGAAGTGGCCGAAGGCATCATCCCGGGGCCGGCAGAAGACGGAACAGCCCTCCCCGTAGTAGTGCTCGTCGCACACGAAGCGGTAGGAGTACTTGAGGTCAGCACGGCCGCTGCTGTGCAGGTCCTGGGACCACTCCTCACCCACCGTCAGGTGCCTCTGTGTGGCCAGCCGGCTGATGAGCCGCTCGGGGTTTTCTGCGGGAGGGGCCCCTGTTAGTGCGGACTCTGCACCTGGAGGCTGGGACGGGGCAGGGAGGACCACCCTGCAGGGGGACCAGACCCTCTGCCCCGTGGCTCTGCAGAGTAAGGGCACAGGACTCCGCCAAGACACAGGGGTTGGCAGAGTTCTGGGGTCTGGGGGGTTGTGTTTACCTGTGGCGAGGTCGTCGGGAGAATCTGTGTGCAGAGCTTCGATGATCAGAGAGAAGGTGCCCTGGAAGAAGGAGGAGACAGGGAAACTAGAACCTTCTCTCAAACTCTGAGCTGTGGGTACACATCAGGAGGCCTGTGGCTGCTAGCGACCTGGGCGGTGTTTTCACTTTCCTCAAGGAAATGGAAGAACTTTTTAAAGAGTGATTTCCTGGCGTGTTTTTACAGCCTGTTAGTACAGGATATCACGTAAAAAAAAAAAAAAAAGGAAAGAAAAAGACTGCGCGGAGCAGGCGGGGCTGTCCTCGGTCTGCAGAGGATGGACCCGCGGAGGGGCTGGGGTGCCCTCGCAAGTCTGGCCGCGCGACCAGCCCACCTCCGCGGGGGCCTAGGGCTTTCCACGGAAGGGCGCGTGGGACCGGGGCTGGGCACAGCGTCCGGACAAGGGAGGGTCCGCTCCCGTCTTGGCCTCACCCGCCCCCGCTGTCACCGCCGCCGGCCCGGGCCCGCGCCCAGCCCGCGCAGGTGCGCTCACCGGCCAGGTGAAGCCCAGCGGGAAGCGGATGGGGTTGCTGAAGGCGGGGTGGGCGCCCGCGCCGTCGGGGAGGCTGAAGGAGCCGACGCCCAGCACGGGCGTGACGGCGCTGCCGTAGGTGCAGGGCGGCTCGGGCGACACGCTGGCCTGGTAGTGCTTGAGGCACACGCGGAAGAAGGTCCTGCAGGCGCACGGCGGGCCCGCGGCCCCGCGGCAGCAGCTGCGGTCGCCCGGCAGCCCCTTCCGGTTGATGAACTCCTGCAGCTTCAGCTCGAACACCCCCGAGCTCCAGACCTGCGGGGGGAGCGGCGTGAGCGCGGCGCCTGGGGCGCGGGGCGTCCCTCCGGGCTCGCCTTCGCTCCAGCCCGCGCCGCGCGTCCTGCCCCCTGGCCCCGCGCGCTCCGGGCACTCACCTGGCACAGCAGGGCCGCGACCACGGCGAGGGCCAGGGCGCCCCGGCGGCCCATGGCGCACCGCCCGACTCGCCGGCCCCCCTGGCGTCCCGCCGGTTCTCCCCTCCAAGCAGCGGCGGGGGTGCGAGGCCGAGTGCGCGCCAAGCGGCGTGGCAGGGAGGCCGCCTTGCCTGCCGGGAGACCCGGACTCCCCCGGGTCCGGCCCGGCTGGGTCCAGGCCGCGGCTCCCGGGTCGCCCTGCGGCTGCGGCCCCGAGCGACGCGCGAGGACAGGGCTCGCTCGGGGGAGGTCGCTCCCGCAGCGGCAACTTTCGGTTTCCTCCTCGTGCTTTCAATCCACGAGTGGGCGAGGGTCGCCCGCTTCCTGGTTTTGTCTCAGGCGTCTTCGCAGGAAAAAGGCGAGAGGGAGGGAGGGAGGGAGGACGCGTCCAGTCGGTCGGTTCAGCTCCCCGGGAACGGCGGGGGCTGCTCCGAGCCCGGTGGGAGGCGCGGTCCGGGAATCCACGGCGCGTCGGCGATCCGGGCCGAGCCGGTCACTTGGCTGCGGCGGGCGCTCGGGAAGCAGCCCGGGCCCCCAGTGCCGCCGCGGAGGGTCGCGTCGCTCCGAGGAGCCCAGCCGGTGCCATCCGAGTAAACACGCGTGGGGCGGGGAGGCCGTGGGAGGAGGCTCCGCGCCGCAGCCCGTCCTAGCAGCGACCCGAGCCGCCGGCCGCCGGTCCCGCGGGTGCGCGCCGAGGGTCTGGCTCCGCCGGCGCCGCGCCCTTATATCCCGCCGTCCGTCCGCATGGCTAATGAGATGCAAATGAGCGGCCCCCCAATCTGGCGAGAGCTGTCACAAAGGAGCCACTTTTCCAAACCCTCCTCTCAATGGCTCGCCAAATGGTCAGTGAGCTGTAAAATGTGCAACTCCCTCCGCCCTCCCGGCCTCCCGAGTCCGCCCCCGCCCTCCGCGCAGGGCGCTCATTTACATTCCGGCGAAACGCTCGCCGCGAGGATCCCCTCGGATCCGGCGCCGGTGCCGCGGCCCGGCCTCCGCGGCTGCCTCCTGGCCACGGGCGCGCGGAGGCCCCGGAGACAGCGGGGCGCGCGCCTCCCGCCCGCCGAGCGCAACCGGCCTTGTGCGCTGGACGCAGCCGGAGAGACAGTCCCTGCCGCAGCGCCCGCCCCCGTCTCCCCGCGCGGCCGCGTCCGGAGCTCCGGGGAAGGGAGGGGGGGGGGGAGTTAGAGGCCCCGCTCCCCGCGGGCCGCCTTCCCTGGGCGGCCTCTTCCGAAGGCGGAGTCTCCGGGGAGGGGGTCGGGGGCACCGCAGGACAGGAGCGGGCACCGCGGCAGAGGGTGGCGGGAGCACAGGGCAGTTTCGAGAAGTTTGGGAAGGTCTGACCTCATCCACCTCCCGGCCGACGGCGACTTTGCGTCCGGGGACGCAGGGCCCGCGCGAAGGGGGCCCGGGGGCGAGCGCGGTGGCCCGTGGCCCGGGATCCCCGCGGCCGCTGGAGGGGCGGGGTCCGGTAGCGCGTCCCCCCCCCCCCCCCGCCCGCCCAGAGATACCGACGCCGCCAACGACAGCCCCTGCGCCCTGTGCTCACGCACACCCTCCTCGCGCGCTTCCCGGCCACGCCGCCTTTCCGGGGTCTCCGGCCCCTCTCCCGGTGTCCCCCCGCGGCCTCCCTCCGCCCAGTAAAAAGTGAGTTCGGTGTGTGTCGCTCGCGTGGCTGTCATTAGGGCAGCCTGTTATTGTGCAGCCGAATCAGTGGCTCTTTGTGCGCTCAGCTGTATGGTAATGCGGCCGCACCTGCTCGCACAATGCGGGAGCGCTCCCTCCGCGCGCCCGGCCGCGGCGACACTGTCCGGCACATGCTCCGGGGACCTCGGCCGGCCCCCACCCGCAACCTCTGCGCAGCCATCACCTTCGAGGTTTTACATGTCCATCAAACACTGGAACTTTTGTTTTCGTTTTTTAAAAGGGAAATGAGTTTATTGGGAGGGCCGAGAGCACACGTATCACACAATGAATTCTCTAAA
The DNA here is from genome assembly GCF_027574615.1 of Eptesicus fuscus. Classification (NCBI taxonomy): domain Eukaryota; kingdom Metazoa; phylum Chordata; class Mammalia; order Chiroptera; family Vespertilionidae; genus Eptesicus; species Eptesicus fuscus. The sequence continues at coordinate 98,281,440 of NC_072482.1, forward strand.
TTGCTCTCCTGCTCGCGGGCGTGAGCGAGAAGGAAGGTGGGGCGCACACTCCTGCCCTGGCACCCAGCTGTGTGCGGGCCGCACTCCGAGGTCCCTTCTCCACCGCTGCTCCGCCTTCACACCCCAACACACACACACACACCCCACACACACACACACACACACACACACACGGTGTGGGCTCTGGAGGTGTGCCTCGGGCCGCGACACAGACAGGAGCAGCCGCGGTGGCCTCGCTCCAGCCGCCTTATTGGTGGGACCCGCACGCTCGTCCTGGCCAAACGGGCTTTCACTGCAGCCGACGGCAAGGTCACAAAGTTTCGGATCCTAAGTCGGACCGCTGCGCACAGCAGTCTGAGAGTCTCTTGTGACCTTTTCCACTGGGGTCCCCACTGCTGCCTGTGAGAGGAGCGGCGTTCATCGGAGTCACGTTTAAGGCTGAGGTGAGAAAGGCAGGCTAGGACCCCACCAGAACCCCTATTGTTTGGTTCCGAACAAATGGAAGCTTCAAAAGTGCCAGAGACGGACAGAGGGCACTCCCAGCCCAGCTGCCCTGGGGGACTTTGCAAGGACTCACCACCCTGGCGCGCTGGCCAATCCTAATTTAATCTTGCCACCTAGTGTCAGCATCCTTTTTTCAGGACATCCATGTTCCCTCTGCAACTCTGCGCCCCACAGCAGGGGAACTGGTGTACTGGGGGGGGGGGGGGCGGAGGGAGGTGCATGTGGGTGTGGTGCGGGTGTGGGGGGGGTGTGCGTGTGCATGTGGGGGGAGGTGGGTGTGTGGGGGTGTGGTGTGTGGGGGTGGGGTGTGCATGTGTGGGGGGGTGTGGGGGGGGAAGTAGAGGCTCACAGGAGCAGGAGAGACAGAGGAAGAGTGGCGTGTGGACTCTGAATGCTCTGTGCTCAGAGGCTGGGAGTAGACTCCGTCAAAAATGAAATATCAGGAACCTTTTAATTAGAGAATGGAATAGGAAACAGGCCCGTTTGAATGCAGTTTAGAAAACTGGAAATAAGTTCCACGCGCAAGGGCTTAAACCTTGGGGGGTGGGGGGCGACTTGCCCCGAATCTTTAACAAACCCCCTCAGCACAAGTATTTGTTAAATTGACACGGCACAGATTTCTCGATTACAGCAGCAAAGCGGAACTGAAAGGCATCGTAAAATCCATCAGAATCCTGCCCAAAGCGTTCATTCTTTTCCCACTTAATTTATGCCACGCGGTTCTGTATCGGGGAAATCAGGCAGAACGGGTCTTTCTCCTTCCTCCTCGCCTGCTCTTCTTTCCTCCTTTCTTCTTCCCCTTCTCTCTCCTCCTCCTCCTCCTCCTCCTCCCACTCCACGTGGGCTCCCCCTCCCTTCCCAAGCTGAGCTGAGGAGACTGTTTAACTTCGTGTTTCTATGGGAGCCTGTTGTAGTTTAACTCCTGCACACCAGTAGCTGAGATGAACAAAGGAGAGACTCGAGGTCCAACTATTCACCCTTTCTTTGCACTTTAATTTTCATTGATTGGGAAGACAAGGGGAGCCCTTGGGGACTGGGGCTGAAGGGGATGACACGCCTTTAGACGCCATCAGCCCCCTAGCCAGCCATCTGCTCCGAACCAAATGGCGTTTTTTCACTCCCTAACTGCATGTCTCTATACTCCCACAACCCAGCGCTCCGAACCCCCCAAATGCAGCCAGGAGTTTAGGCTACCGTATGTTAAATAGACTCACTCTGTCGGCCCTCACACCCAGTCTCCCTCCCCACACACCATAAATCCTCACCTTGCTCATTAGGAAAAAGCAGGAAACTTTCTTTTAAATACTTTTTGATGTCTCAGCAAATTCACTGTACAACGTGAGGCTCATTAGGGCTGAGAAGGCACCAATACATCAGACAGGAGAGGAGAGGGCTTCCCACTGGGTGGTTTGTTCCCACCAGGCACACGCCGCTCAGAGCCCGGATGGCCCAGTGGCGAGGGCAGGACCCGGCACCACCACCACAGCCGAGCTCTCTGCTTGCTGGACACCCGGGTTATTTTACCAGCTGTGCTATAGGCCACGTGATCACGCGACACATGCCCACCCTCAGCGGTGAGTGTGACCTGCGCCTGTGGCCACCCGGTCTCGGGTCAAGCCCCGTCCACCCAAAGGAAGGTTCTCTTCTCAGGTGTGTGTGGTGCTGGCCGTGGGCGTGGGCGGCCAGGCAGGTTGCGGTACACAATGCCGGGATTGGGCTTCCCACTTTAGGCCGGCCGCCGGTTCAGTGTTCTGTGTAAACAAGTCTGGAGATTGGAGTGGGGTTTGTGTTTTCAGAGGCCATCCGAACGCTGTATACCCAACAGAGAGGTTCCCTTATTCCGAAGAAGAATTAGGGTCCTTGTTCAGAACAACAAAATAAAAAACTTCCAGGAAGCAAATCTGGTGTTGGTCAAACATGCCAGCTTACTTGAAAAGGAAGGAGGAAAGGAAGGAGCCCACAGCATGTGTGCTAATTAGTATGAGCACCACATCCCACCACACACCCTGCCTCTTCTCCCGCCACAGGCGGGCGGTGCCAGCGGCAGAGGATGGAGCCCGGTGAGAGCCCGTCAGCGCCTGTGGATGTCATGGGCGCTTCCTCCCTTCTTCTGGAGGACCAGGTCCCGAAGCACAGGCCCGAGTGTAGTGGAGGCTCTTTATACGTGGATCACGCCTGGACCGCCCTGGCTGAGGGTGCCTTCCAACCTACGCCAGCGATTGTCAACCAGGAGTTGGTAAAGCATGCAATACCTCACTCTTCAGTCAGGGGCACTGACCTCTCTTTTCCCTTCGATTGTCAAATAAAATAAAATAAAATAAAAATGACAGCAGGTAACACAATAGCTGTCTGGTGTGAATGAATCCAAATTATATCTTTTTTGGTCAGGTCGGCAAAAAGTATATTTTTTGGTGTGCTGCAGCATGTGAGTAATCAGTTTATGTGCATGACATGAATATGGTTGAAATTGCTGACTTCAGCCAGCCAGCCGCAGCCAGAAAGAGAAGGGGCGCATCTAGCGTCTGTTTAGACACCGAGGCTTCCCTCTGGCCGGGGGTCAACAGCACAGCACACCCGGGCCGACCCTTCTGCCCCGCGGGCCGCACGCCCTCCAGGGAGGGGCGCCCACGCACACCCCGCAGGTTAGTGTGGGCGGGGGTGGGGAGGACAGAATCCGGGGAAAACAAGCCCCTGACAGCTCCTCCGAAGCCTTTTCCTTTCGCATAACCGCAGGCTGGGCCGCGGAGACCGGCGCGTGGGGCCGTGGCCCCGACTGCCCCGTGGAGTGGGTCCCGGCGTGTTTCATAACCTCTCCTTTCCTCAAGGGGCAGCGGCGGCGGCCAGGGAGGGAGGGAGGCCTCAGCCCCACGTGGTTTGTTTTGTTGTTTGGGGTGCGGTGCGTTTGGGGCGCCGCCACCTGAGCGGGTGCGCGGAGCCGGGCGTGGAGGCCGCGGGGCTGCGGCGCACAGCGAAGGCATGTGCGCATTTGCATGAGAAAGGGCCGGTCGCGTGGCTCCGCGCGGCCGGGGCAGGACCGCTCGGCCCCTCCTCCCGCGCCCCCTCCCTCCCCGCGGCCCCCTCCCCTCCCCTCCCCTCCCGGGTGCCCTGTCTCCTCGCGTCCCCACTGCCCCCACAACCCCGTCCCCTACCCCTCGGCCGCGGCCGTCACTCCCCGAAACCGCGGATCATCTGCTCGGGGCCGCGCGCCCATCTCCATGACAAAGCGCGTGTTTACCTGGCCCGGGCCCCGCGGCGCGCCTTTGTCCGGGATCAGATGACCGCGCAGCTGCTCGGCCGCGCTCCCCGCCCCACCCTCCCCCGCGGCCCTCGGTCCCTCCCGAGACAGAACGTGCCGGGCCGGCGGGGGGCATTATGGGGGAGCCGCTGTACCCCCGACCCTGCACTGCAGCGCGCCCGAGGGCTTCCCGGAGGTGGTGGCGCTCCTGACCGAGCGCCCGCTCGGAAGGGCGTCTCTGCTGGGCGGGGGAGGGGCCAGGTTGGCTGGGACTGTGGGGCCTCCTCCCGGACCCTGTCGGCCTCGTGCGGGTGTCACGCCGCGCACCCCTGCGGCGGGGGGGGGGGGCGGGGCGGGCTTTGGGGGCGGCCCACGGCGACCCGAGGGGCTGCTGTGCGCACTGCTCTTGGGGTCCATTAGTGCGCGGCCGAACCTCCGTGCGCCCCCAGACCCCGACTCCGGGACGCACCGGGGGTCACCTGCATTCGGCTTGGACCCGGACACAGAAGGCCGGTGACTAAGACAATGGAGGAGGGAGAGGAAGGGCGCCGCGGCCGGCCTGCCCCAGGCCTCGCTCTCCGGGACGCGCCCCACCCGGGAGGTCGCGGGCACCTGTCGCCGGTCCCCGGGCGGCCCGTCAATCACCCGCCGGCGCCCCGGGCTCTGAAGCGCAGTCGCCAGGGAGACGCGCGCCCCCAGCGCTAACCCGGCGCGCGGCGCTCGGACCGCCCTCCCCACGGAGTGTCCCCGCCGGACCCGGGAGCCTGGGGGAGGCGGGGCTTCGGCAGCGCCGTCCTTCCCCGGCCTCCCCACCCCCTTCCTGCGAGCATCTGCCCGGGGAGAACAGATGTGGGCACCTGCGGTGACAGGCTGCATATGCTCTGTCCCATTCACAGGCATTCAGACGCGGCCACAATGGGCGGCCTTTGTGCGCGGTCACTAAATATATTAATCTGCGCTCCCAGAGCACCGGGCTGTTTAATTTTTCACCAGCAATAACATCTGATCTAATCCTTAAATCGGCTCCCAAAAGCCCGCCCTCCGCCCCCTCTTCCTCTCCCTCCCCACCCCCTCTCCCGAAAAACGTGTGAAGCTATTCAACCTTCCACCTGTTGCCGCTGAACTGGGCGTGGGTTCCTGCAACATCTGATGTTGGTGGGGCCGCCGTGGGGGTGGGGGCCACTGGGCGGGGGACGCTGTTGGGCCACATAGGCAGCGCCTGGGTATGTTTGTCGGGAAAGTGCACACCAAGTGCTGAGCGTGGCTCCCCAAATGTTGTGCAAACAAGAAACGATAATTATTAAACAGCTCCCACAGCAAACCGGCAGACCCATCCCTTCTGTGTGGGTGCCTTTAAAAATGTACATCAAGTTCCCATTTATCTTTTTGCTTATTAAACTCTAGAGGTTTTTATAAACCCCGGTCTCTAGGCCACACAGCCAAGAGGTAACATAAATCTCGGATGTAAGACTTGGACTTTTTTGGCAATTTTGCTGCATGACTCTCTTATCTGAGCATCCCTTCTTCTGTTTTGATTTGTTTTCGGCCACAATGAGTCCTTTAGTGCCATTGTGGGTGTCACAAAGCCGACGGACATCAGGCTGTGAATGAAGACAGAGGCAGTTTAAACAAACCACGCTCTTTCTTTCCTCTCCGGCCATTGTAATATGAATGGGCCTTCTGCATTCGCTGCTAGGAGACCGGCTTTGCAAAGCCCTGCTCCAGTCAATGGGCTGGAGAGAAAGGGACCCCAATAAACAGCCCAAGTATTGGAGGAAAAAGAGGGCGCACACGTAGGCAAATGGTCTCCACCTTCCGATCCACACATTTCCTTCATCTCAAAAGCAGGACCTACTCTAGCGCTGCATAAAGTTCCACGGTTTCCTTCCTTCTCCGAATTTTAGGTCTTAACCCCTCCCCTCCACCTCCTCCCAGGGGACACAGAATGTGGACAGCACTGGCTCACCATCAAGATTTGTTTTCAAAATGCTATTTTCTTTAGGAAAATGGGAACGGGGCAGGGGCTGTTTCTCAGTCACCACCACTAATAACTGACTGTGAAGTGCTTTCAACATGTGCGCATCTGGCTGCTGCGAGGGAAGCAGGGACTTTTAGGAACAATCACAAACTACCATTTGCTTTAGTGGCACTTGGAACTGTTCCTGTGAACAGTAGCAGGTTAATTAAGGCAAGAAATGCGGCTGCTTTCAGGTTCCTAAGGGCCCAGCAGTAGTGTTTCTCCGTGGCTGGAACTACGTCCACAGCCTAGCCAATGGAGAACCAGGCCCCTAATGACAGTCACCTTTCCAAGCAGGGGCTGGGGTCAGACCCAGCTGCACCCTGCGCTTGGCAGCGAGAGGGCCACTTCATGTTCTCCTTGTTCCTCGTCCAGTCACTGTCATGGGGGCTGGAGGTCCAAACAGAAATGAGAGCTGCTTTGGTAACTGCAGGACCAGCTCCACTGGTTCTATCCTGTGTCTAACCAAGCCCAGAAACAAAGTGTACCCCCTTACAAGGAACACCCGAACCCAAGGCCTGGGTTCTGAACACCTCTCAGAGCCAAGGTCCACGGTCAAGGAAGACGCAGGGCTGGAACCCCTTCAGTCTTTCCTCAAGCCCTGCATCCAGGAAACAGATTTGAGCCTCGCCTCCTGTTTCCTCCTGAGCAGAGCAGCAAGCCTTGCTGGGTAACATTTTCCATCGTTATCTAAATTGTAAGTGAGAAAGACGTCTGCCTGCTCTTTTATTTTCGGAAAGAGTGTCCGTAGGATTGATATGTCTTCCTTACATGCTTGAGAGACTTCACTGGTGAGTCCAACTGTCTGGAGTGTTCTTTGTGGAAAGTTTTTACTTGCAAATTTAATATAACAAATAAGGATAGCATTAAGAAATAGAGGGTTACTTGGGTTTTTTATTTCTTCTTTGGTCAGGTTTGGTCATTGGTAAGGTTCAAGGACTTTCTCAGTCTCAACTTCAGTTGCTCAAATGGTCTCCTCCTTACCCTCAGGACGAGGAAAGCCGACACCATCTCCAAGATCAGCCTGGGTAGTCTGTCATCTATGCTTTGATCTCGATCAGTACAGCAGCAGGTTTATCCATTTCACTGCTCTTGCTAGTATCAAAGGCCCAGCCTTCTGTGTCCTGGATGTTTGCTGCTGACCTGGGCAGAACACCCGGGCAGTCCTTGGGCTCATCCCATGGTTTCCTTCCTTTCAAGAATCTGCTTCCTTCGCTCCCTGTTGTCTCCTATCTGGAAATAGTAAACTCATATACTTTGTCTAGTTTTCTAGTGGACTAGAATGGAAGAACGAGTTCTGTAGGAATTATTCCTTCATGGACAGAAGCCGAAACAGACTTTCAGCTGCAAGGAACAGAACACCCTAACTCAGTCCTCTCAACTATTAGAGCAGTTAAGTTTGGCATTCAAGTAATGAAAAGACATTGTCTCCTAGAACTTACAGCATTAGGGGTAGCATGGTCTTAGTAACTTTTAGTTCCACCTCATCATCAGGGCACAGGAGGTGCACTCCCCTGCTCTGCACTTGTGGCTTGTGGGTTCAGGCTTTGCCCACTCCCACCCACCATGCCTGCGGGGCCTAGAAGCCACAGCCAGACAGAGGATGGCTCTCAGAGGAAGAGGACATGTTCTCTCTATATGACACTTTAAAGTGTCATATAGAGAGAACATGTCCTCTTTATTTTATGTAATATAAATAAAATCAATTATATATATAATTGATTTTTTACAGAGAGGGAGAGGGATAGAGAGTTAGAAACATTGATGAGAGAGAAACATCCATCAGCTGCCTCCTGCACACCCCCTACTGGGGATGTGCTTGCAACCAAGGTACATGCCCTTGACCGGAATCGAACCTGGGACCCTTCAGTCCGCAGGCCAATGCTCTATCCACTGAGCCAAACCGGTTAGTGCTCTATATGACACTTTTTATCAGCAGTAAAACACTTGTCATATTTGACATGAATCAACCATGTAGAAGTCAGTATGTTTTTATGTGCCTTTTTTCCTCGCACAATTTTCAGATGGTGAGCTAGTATTTAAATAAAATCTAGGGCCCATGTGGTTGCTGCATTCAAAGAACTTCAGTTCAGGATTCAAATAAATTTAAAGCTAATTCCAAATAAACCTTGAAGGCTATTTAAAGGGTCAATTTGCTGAAACCGGTTTGGCTCAGTGGATCGGCCTGCGGACTGAAAGGTCCCAGGTTCGATTCCGGTCAAGGGGATGTACCTTGGTTGTGGGCACATCCCCAGTAGGGGGGTGTGCAGGAGGCAGCTGATCGATGTTTCTCTCTCATCGATGTTTCTGACTCTCTATCCCTCTCCCTTCCTCTCTGTAAAAAATCAATAAAATATATTTTAAAAAATAAAAATAAAGGGTCAATTTGTTACCTAGAGAAACCTGTCCTACATCCACCCTTTCCCCAGGTCACCTCATCTCTCCATGTTCCAACTTCTCCCTACTTTCAACCTACAGTTTTCCTTTCCTTTCTTGCCTCGCCTATTTTCCTCTTTTACATAAATTCTTAATTCCCTGTTTTAGGTTTTCTCCCCACTGGTAAAGCTGATGTGTACAATAGGGCACACGGAAGTGTCTGTGTTTGTCGTAAAATATGTGAATAATCACACATAATTTTTTTTTTCCTGTTACGCTGATTTCTATGTGCATCTTTTAGTCTCCCAGGAAAGAAATCTGCAAGCAATTTTTGGGTTTTCCTTTCCTTCACTGTAGTGTATTATAGCATTAAAACAAATTAAAAAGCCTTTAGAAAGTAACAATTGTTTCACTTACAATCACTTGTACTAGTTAATAACCAGTTCTTTAATCTAACATTTAAAGCGTTTTCCTTTTATCAGAATAACATACTTACAAATTTCAAAATTCAAATTGTATTTCCAGATTTCTAAGAAAAAATAGCAACTTCCCACCCCACACATTCCCACCCCCAATTCCTTCCTCTACATTTAACTATGAAGTTTCTGATGTGATGTCTTTCTTTTCCAGTTGTGGGGATTGTCTGTGGACATCCTAACCTAGCAGATGAGGGTTTTAACCTAGCAGATGAGGGTTTGACCTAGACACTGTCAGGTCAAAGGAAAATCACTTTCTCCACCTTCTAAGTTCTTCTGGCTGAGCTAATAGTCAAATTAGCATGAGGCAGATTAATGCACAGAGAACATGTCCAGAATTTCCTACAGATGACGTGGGGGGTGCCATAAGAATAGGAGACCAACAGGTGCATTGGGTAGTTGAGGTTTATTTGCCGTTTTGAACAAAGGAGGAGGCAGGGGTGTGGGATTTCAAAGGGAAAGCAGGTGATTCACAGGTAGAGGAGAAGAGCAAACATGTGGTAAACACATTCTTTATTAGGATGCTGAGGGGATGCTCTCCTGCTCTGAGCAGGGTTTTCTACCTGGATTCCTCCAGGCAGCTAAGGGGAGGGCCAGAGGTTCTTTCTGAGTCTTTTGTTTTTTAATAGAAGGCTTAAAATCAACATCCCAGAAAGCATATTTTGGCGTGGCAAAACTTTGGTCCCCCTCAACACACGTTTATGAATACAGATAAAAATCACCTCCCATTTCTCAAAAACAGTTATAGCATCCTTTTGATTAACTTACCATTCGCTATTTACCTTATTAAATTGTGTAATCATTATTGATAACTGAGACCTATGCTATTTATGTGTCTATTACTTATTGTCACCAAACTCTACAGATCTTTTGAAATATTCAAACACATCAAGTATTTGCTGGGTCACACTTTTCCTGGAGTTATGTCTCCAGGGCCTCCTGCTCCCATCTAGATGGTCCTCAGCCTGCATCCTGGGACTTCCTGCTCCTTCTCCACTGGGTTCCTGCTCTCCAGGCCCCAGAGAGTCCTCTTTCTTGACTTCTTAATTTTGGAGAATATCCTCCAGCATGTTTCTGCAATGAAGTATTTGGTGGGTAATATTTTTGAGCTGCATGTCTGAAAACATCTTTATTCTACCCTCCCACTTAACTAATAGTCTCATTGAGAGTAGAATTCCATGTTTGAATTAATTTCTGCTTCTGAGATGCAGGTGCTTCAGAATTTTGAAGAAAATGCTTCATTGAATTTCAGCTTCCTGAGAGTCTGTTGAGAATTTCCATGCCTTTCTGATTTCCAATACCTTAAGTACAACCCTTCTATTTCTTCCTGTGGGAACTTCTAGGCCTTTATCACCGACATTTTGTGAAGCTGTTCCCTGGGGTCGACCTTTTCAGGTCTGTTGTGCTGGACATTTGGTTTGCCGTTTCCACATAAGAACATGTCTTTACGTCTGGCAAGTTTTCTTGAATTATTTCATGAGTAGTTTCCTCATTTTCTCTGTTCTCTTTCCTGTAATTGCTATTTTCAGATGTTGAAATTCTTAATCTTCTAATTTTCTTATGTTTTCTCTTTTCCTGTGTCCTTTTCTTTCTGTTTTATTATCTAAGAAATATCAATTTTATTATTTTATCAACTTTTGCATTTAAGTTACTTCCTGAATTTTCAAGAGCTCTTATTTTCTGAATGCTTTTATATATCTTTACTTATTGATGTAATATTATCTTCAGAGACTGTAGATAATTAAGTTTTCTATAACATTTTTCTTCCAGTTTTTCCCCCCCAATTTTTCCCACTGTCTTCCTTGAATGTCTGTTGATCCTTGGTCATCTGTGTATATTTAGGAGGGAGGCAGAAAGCATTCTGGAAGCTCTGCAAGGTAGATGAGGACTGCCCAATGGCAGGGCTCACTTAGCAATGAGGGGCTTTGGGCACCTGCCTCCCTTGCCTCCACTGCCTATGAGTTCAGACCTCCTGCTCCTGAAGTCGGGTGTCCCTGGATCCTCCCCCACACCACCGGAACCCCTACTTCCATCTCTTTCCTAGGTTTGCTCTGTCTGTCTAGAAGTCCTCTTCTCATCCCGTCTCAGATCCCATCCCTCCTCCTGGCTCAGTTCACACATTATTTCCTTGCCACCTTCTTCATCACACATTATAGGCCTTATTCTAGGCTTCGCTTGTTTTCTAAACATTTGTCTCCCCAACCACCCTGTGCGCTCCCTAGGACTAGAGACCATCTCACACACTTCTTGGTGTAACCGTAGGCACCCAAGCAGTAATAACTGTGGAGCACGATTTGTTGATTTTACCTAGAAAAAATATATCAACAGGAAAGGAAAGCCTGTATGCCAAATGGAGGGTCCCCTCCCAAACTGTTTAATGCCTGCATGTGGCGTCATGTCCATTCGCTAGTTCCCTGAGTGCTCGATCTGTGCTTTGGACTCCACAGGAGCAACATTCCACGGGTTCCTGCTCCCTGGGGCTCGCGTTCCTGACACTGTGCATGAGCGTGGGTTTGCGATGCACCCTAGCTGGGTGTTATTGATAGCTGGTTTGTCAACATAAATGAGATTGGTTTCAAGGCTATTTTTCTGCCATCACGCTTGGCTACCAGGAAGCTCTCTGGGCTGTAGAGAAATGGGTGGCGTTTCAGGCGGAGGGGGGGACTGTGCACAATGCGAAGGCTGCCTGGCCTCGGAGCCCCAGGGAGCTCAGCCGAAGGTGAAATGAGGCCGAGACGTGGCCTGGAGTCCACACTCCGTCCCTCGAGACAAAGCGCTGCAGGACGAGGGGTCCCGCTCACCGCGGTGCCCGCCCGTCACTGAGCCCCCAACCCCCGCCCGGAGCTGCCATAGCGGGGCCCACGCAGGCGGCCCGGACTGCGGACTGAGCGGGAGGCGCGGCGCCCCGGCAGCGCCCGCGGAAAGCCGGGACCACGGACGCGGCTCTCGGCCGCACCGCGCGGTTTCCCAGGCAACGGGCGCGGCGCCTGCGCACCTCGCTTCCTCCGCGTCTCGGCCCCGCCCCACGCTCGGGCGGTCCCTGGAGCGGAAGCCTCCGAGCGGAAGCGGAAGTGCGCGAGCGGCCGCGGCGGGATCCAGGGCTTTGCTGGCCAGTCTGCGGCTGAGCTGGCGCATCTCTAGGTAGGGCCGGGCCTGCGAGGCCCTCGCCGTGCGGCGTCCGCGGTTCTGCGCCGTCGCGGCTGTCCCTGCCGTGAGCCCAGTGGCGGGCCCAGGCCGGGCCCAAGTTCCCGCGGCCCCGCCGTTCCCCTCCCGGGCCCGTCTGTCCGCCTACCCCCGCCGCCGCTCCCGCCCCTCGGGCGACCGCTGCCTGTGCCCTCGCGGCCCGGCTGTCGCGTCACCCTCTGCGCCGCCGCTGGGTGCTCCACCCCGTCACCTGCGCTGCCTGGGCCCGGGCCTCCGCCCTCCAGCCCTGGACCCTCGGGTCCCGAAGGGTGACGCGGGCTCGCCGCCCAGGAACTTGCACGAGGGCGGCGTCTCCGTCGTCCGGGAGGGGGCTTTGGGCCGAGTGTGGATAGTCGGTGTGGAGGGGGGGGAGGGAAAACCATCCCGCCCTGCGGAGGTTGAGGCCGAGGACACTTTCCGGAAGACGTGGTGGTCGCGGGGGTAGAACCGGGAAGAACCAGGAGGCGAGCTGCTCCTCCCCCCCCCCCCCCCCCCCGACCCGGGAGAGGCGGGACTGCAGAGCTCTAGAGGCTCGCTCCGCTGTTTCCCTGGCAGGTGTTCGGAGATTTTATGTGTCAGCTTTCTTTTTTTCTTTTCTTTTTTTATGTTTTTCTATCCATTTGCTTCTCCCAGGTCAGCGTTCCCCATTCCTTCGGCCAGGTGTGCCTGCCTCGCGTGCCCTTCCCATACTTTTCCCTGTGGGCTTAGGAGCGAGTTGTTAGAACTGAAAACTCATCCTTAGATGGTAAGTCAGAGCCTGAGGAAGTCTCTGATGAATAAATTATTTTAGCTTTAACTCATGAATTTAAAAGTTTATATTGGATTCTTATCCTGAAATCTGGATAAACGAGGCATCCACGTTTACAGGTCTGCACACATTTTCCTCTTCTGTGACAGTGTTTGTGGTTCATTGGCCTTTGAGGGGGATTGGGGAACTCTGGGGGGGGGGGGGGCGGTCTCCCCAGGGGCCCAAATCTGGGTTGTCCCGCCCTCATCATTCTGTCAGGGCCCCAGGGACTGGGAGAACCTTCTGGAAGGACAGATCTCTGGACTGACATGCAAAGTGTTAGGTGTTAGAGCCCTAGTGAAAGGAATACAGACTTTGGAGGCAGGTGGGTTCCAGTCCACTTTACCGTCACTGTCTGTGACTCAGGCAGGTGACTGCAGCACACACTGCTGGCCTGCCCAGCTCTCCTGCCTTTGCTGGCAGAAGTGCCTTTTTCAAGAGTCTGCACAATACTGGTAAGTGCCAGAGGGACTACATGGGGTGTTTGCTATGGGGCTTTCTGATTGTAAAAAGTAGCCTTGTTCTTTGCAGAAAATTCATAGAACAAAGAAATGTTTTAAGTGTATGATTTTATGCATCTTGACATATGTACACACACACCCGTGTTTCTTCTTTCTTGAACGACTCTGAGCCTTTGCTTCCCTGTTTAAAGATCCAGATCTGAGACAGGGACTCTGTCTGGTTCACTGCCTTGTTCGCAGCTGCTAGCACATGGCCCAGAGCACAGTAAACCCGAGCTGAATGTACACTGAGCATGTGTGGGAATGTGGGTCCCATGCCTTTGGTTCATCTGGGGGACCAGAATACGGTCTCTCTACCCTCCCTAGTCTTTTGCAGTAGAAAATAGGATTCTGTATCCCTCTAATCTTGGGGTTCTTCCAAAATAGGGGGTGGGATATTGGGCAGCCAGTACCACCAGCGTCCACAATAGCCCCTCACTTATCTCCAGTCCCCCTGCCTCCATCCCTTCCCCCACAACACTGGCAGGCAGTGCTTCTGAGATGCAGGCGCTTGAGAGCCTTGACTGGCATCTGCTTTCCCCTCAGATGAAGTATGAGCGCCTGTGTGGTCTGTGCCCCTTTGCTGTCTGGCCCTGCCTCCTGAGCTCAGCTCACTCCTGTTCCCTTAAACAGAGCTTCTAGCCACACTTAGCTTTTGGGGTTATTTTTTCCTCCATTTTCCATGTTTGAGGAAAAAACAAAGTTGCAGGTTAAACTATTTAATAGAACATATTTTAAGTACCTTAGAAACATCTATTTAATAATAAAAAAGACACCTTAAGGACTTCAAAGAATGTATCCCTTACCACTCTTGCTTCTGGTCTCGCCTGCTCTCCTGTCTCCATCTGGACACTCAGGACGGCCCTTGTGGGTCCCGGACCTGGGCTGGGTCTTCCTGCTGCGTGTTCCCCCCATTCACATGCTTTGCCCTTGTCGGCCCTACAGTTAGGCCAAGTGCTTGTTGCCTGTGGGACATGTTCCTGCTGGCGTGTAAGCTGCCGGAGGGCAGGGCTGTCTGTCTTGCTCCTTGTTCCGTGTCTGCTGTCATGTTTGCTGAAAAGCTGCTCGCTGACTGAGTAAACCAGATTTATGTTCAGATAACTGCCCTGGTGGTGGTGAGGAGAGCAGAGTGCTAACGAGTTTATAACTACAGATTGACAGCCGGTTGGAGAAGAATTACCAGGATGTGCTTTTACTTCGCCTCAGCAGTTTCACATCTAAGATTCATCCCAAGGAAATGATCCAGCATGTGCTCCAAGATTTTTATGCATGGATGTGATTGGCATTCTTATTTATGGCATGCAATATAGGAGATGGCATAAATGTTCAGTAGTAGGGTTGAGATCTCACTTCACACCACTCTGTGCATCCATTAAAAATTACACCATAACATGTCAACCTTCTGACTTGGCAACATGTATCACCTAATAAATTAAGACACAAAATAGGTTACAGAGAAGTATGATCCCAATTTTTAAAAACAGCTAGAAATATATGTTTATTGTCCCTATTTTTGGAAGATGAGTAGTTTTTTTCTTTGTTCTATGAGTTTCTGCAAAGAACATGGCTACTTTATTTCTCATGGCTACTTTTTAAGAAAAAAATTTATTTCCAATATTAAAAAGTAATCTAGCTTATAAAAATCATAAGTATAATAAACCCTCACTAATATTTATATGGCTTTGTTTTAAATTTTAAGATAATTTAATAATTTGGGGCTGGGCAGATTTTATTAAACCTGAGGCAACTAATGAGAAGTGTTTAATGAATAAATTTATAATCTAAATGAAATCACATCACACCAATTTATGAAGTTGGTCTTTAGAGCTCACTTTGTAGATAAAGAAAAATGAAGCTTATAGAATAAGGTAACTTGCTCAGAGTTTCATTGCAAGGAAGTGGGGGTTAGACTCACTGTGGTTTTATTCCAGAGCTTTTCCTTCTGTCTTCAGTACTGCCCAGCGTCTGCCCCATCTTCCCAGGATTCAGCACACAGGCGTCTGCCACCACCTCCTGAGTGTCTGCATCCGCTTTGCACCAGTCTGACTCTTGGCACCAGTGGTCATGGCAGCTTGTGGGGGGTCTTCCGGGCACCCGAGTCTGGACATGTGTACCTGGGCGTAGTAGAGTACATCGTGGTAACGCCAGGCTTCCCATTGTGTGAGTGAGCTGCTTATTCTGACACGTGGAAAAGTAAGGAAGACTTTATTCCAGACCTGCCATCGGAGGTAGAGGTGGGGCTCAACTTCAAATAGGGCAGAGGCATCTGCCAAGTGGCAGAGTGAAGGATCAGCAGGAGTCAGGCAGGGGATTCTCTCTCTACACTGACTCAGCAGGATTCTTGCTAAAACTGGACGGCAGGGCCAGCAGGAAGCCTAAGGGCGTGCCTTGTGGAGAAGAGGGCCCAGGAAGCCTGCTTGATGTTGGTCCAGGAGAGTGTCTGTCAGTGCCGAGTGAGCCTGTGGGCAGCCCTCGGGCAGGTGGAGACCACCTGAGTGGCAGCTGCCCTTTGCTTACTTGCTCGCCTGGTTGTCTGTGGATCCATAAATACTCAGGAGACATCGAGCCAACACTGTCCCACAAGCTGTCCTGGGACAAACCTCTTGGAACCCTCAATCCCTGTTCATACTCTTCTGTGTACGGATTCCCCATAACTTGCTTTTATTTTGGGTGGGGCGAGAGGGGAGGAAAGGAGAGAAGAAAGCAGACTTTAGATACCCCACGTCAGCCATGAGGGGCCTCCCTAGGTGGACCAAGGCCCAGCCAGCATGTGGCCATTGAAGCTCAGAAACGAAGCATGGAACTAAAAGGACTGGTTCGTCCTAGTCATCCCGGGCCACTGATTAACATCCACCTGGCACTGTTTGGCTCCCAGGGTGTACCTCTGGCTTTCCTCTTCACTCCTGCCCAGAGACCAGACACTGGTGTTGCTTGTTTGTAGATTTTTGGCTTGTGGAGACATTATTTGATAAAGATAAGTCCAAGGTTATGGTTTTGTTGCTCTGTAGGACATGAACCTGCTTTGTCTCCAAGTTGAAAGACTTGATTTAATCAACTCCAGCGCTTCCAATGCCCTCTGCACAGTGGGGCTCTGGCACGGGGCGGCAGGGGTGGGGGGTGGGCGGGGCGGGGATGCACTGGCACTGGCCATGTCTTAAGGAGCTGCAACCTCTGGCACTGGATGTCCTGCAGATGCTGCTCTGCACATGGGATGTGTCCAGTGTCTGGCTGTGAGTCCATTTGTCCCTCTGTCTGGATTGGCTCCGGACCTGTCGGTACAGGTCGGGTGGATATGTTTTTGCTGAGGCATGCCACTCTCCATTTCTCTGTCCATTGAAAGGTTGTGACTAAAGGAGCTTCTGGACTTGTCTTCTGTCCATTTCTTTGTTTACTGCAACCCAGTACCTGGGATTGGTCAGGCTGTCAGGACAAGGAGGCCGTTCCTGGCGATGAGGCTGCCTCTGTGATGGCTCTCTGAGTGCCTGCCGGCTGCTCTTCCGTGAAATGTCTGGCACTGGTGCTACTTGAGGACACGGGCCTACGTGTTACTCTCCCTCTGCCCACATTTGGAGTCTGTACACTTGGTGATTCCTGACCTCTCTTTATACACCTGCCCTTTGATGCCTTCATTTACTCATTCACAAATACTGGCCCTGGCATGGCAGACACTGCTGGTGTCGGTGTGACAGTGACGTCTGCCCTGGAGGGGCCCACATTGAGAGAACTGTTTCCCAGGTTGTGTTTTGGGCAGTAAGACTCCTACCAAAGGAGACATAACTTCTGTTTTCTTTCTCAGCATTGAAAATTTCCTTATGGTTTACAGGCAGAATAAATTATATATACACATATATATTTAAATAATCTTTAATGGTAGAGAATGAAAAAACCTCAGTATTACTCTTACCAATAAAAGGCTTAAAAACAAAAAAATTGTTTAAAAAGGTAATGGCCACAAAATTATCTTTATTTTTTTATTTATTTATTTAAATATTTTTTAAAAATATATTTCATTGATTTTTACAGAGAGGAAGGGAGAGGGATAGAGAGTTAGAAACATTGATGAGAGAGAAACATTGATCAGCTGCCTCCTGCACACCCCCCACTGTGGTCGTGCCCACAACCAAGGCACATGCCCTTGACCGGAATCGAACCCGGGACCCTTCAGTCCGCAGGCCGACGCTCTATCCACTGAGCCAAACCAGTTAGGGCAAAACTATCTTTTAAAAAAATATTTTTTAATTCTCACCAGAGGATATGTTTTTTTATTGATTTTAGAAAGAGAAGAAGGGAGAGAGAAAGAAATATCCTTTGGTTACCTCCTATACGCCCCAACCAGGGATTGAACCCACAACCTGGGTGTGTGCCCTGTCCAGGAATCACACCTGCAGCCTTTTGATGTATGGGGCTGTGCTCCAACTACTCAAGCCACCTGGCGGCCAGGGCCACAAAATTATCTCTTGCAGCATTTCATTTCCCACCACTCTGCCTGTGTTGACAGGTGGTGGTGTGGTGTGTAACATATTGAGCTGAAAATGGAAGGCCCCTCTGCTGTCACAGGTTCCCAGATCTTTGTGTATCCGAATTTTTCTTTGCAAATGCCACACAAGAGCACATTGTAAGGTAACATTCCTGAGGTAGTTTGTGATTCAAAATGGGAGAGATTGGCAGTGTGAAAAACAGGAAAAAACAGTGCGTGTTTAATTAAAATAGTGAGCTTTTCATTGCTGGGGTGAGAAAGGAGGAAAAACATTTGAATGAAATCAAAGCAGAGCTGAGCCCGACTCTGTAAAATAAAGAGGAGAGTGTTTTTGGAAACTCAATGTTGTCACTTGCAGTTTTAGTAGAAAAATGCTTGAAACAAAAATCCTTTTTGTTGGTGAGGGAAGGCAGCCAGCCCAAGCATGGTGGGCGGCTGCACAGATGGGGGCCCCGCCTGTAGGAGCTGGGGGTGAGGGAAGGGTCCGCTGTGCTCCTGGCTGCCTGTGGGCCTGGGGGGGGGGGGGGGGGGGGGGGCGGGGGAGGGGGTGGTCGGCAGCACCCAGCCTGGAGCCTGGTGAAAGTATGGAAACCTAGTCACACAGTTTGTAATTTACTTTTGCTTCCTCATTGTCAACAAACCTGACCAGCCTGCTCTTTTCAAAGCTAGGCATAGAATAATGGCCTGGAATTAGACAAGTCCTTTAACACCCTTTCTAGACTTGTACCTCGCTACCGCTGGAGTGTCATAAGAAAAACCCCTCTGCTTCAGAAATATGGTGTATCCTTCCTAGATGTGGGATCCATGCCTGGAGGTCCAAACTGCAGCCACCTTCTCGTTGAGATAATAATCAAAAGTCAAATTACTTGATAATGCTCCCAAGATAAATGCCTGTTAGTCAATAAGAGCTCTACAGTGGTCTTGGTGTGTGGATGCATGTGTTCCATTATATTTAATAACTTAATGAGCAAGACTTCTCTACATTTCAACATGAATGTGTGTTATATCCATTCAGTTGTTATGTAGTTCTCACTTAATGGCTATTAAACAGGTAACTTCAGATTCTAATAGGGCCACTGCCCATCCACAGAAACGATCACCAGTGCCGGTGCCTTTTCCCTGATAGTCTACTTACAGCTTCTTTATCTGTGACGTGGAGTCAGACTTGTACCTGCCGGGTTGTTGTGGAGATGGAGGTTGGTGTGCCACGCGCAGCTGTGTGGTGGGAGCGAGCTCCTGGTGAGAGGAGTCATCGCTGGCGGATGGGTTGCAGACACTGGTTGCCCCTGCGCTCAGGCCTCAGCCCTGGAGAGGCCCGCTTGTCCTTGTGTTGCTTTTGCATAATGAGGATTTTTGTTTGTTTTGTCAAAGGACACTAAGCCCTGATGAAGTAAAGAAAACCAAAGTGAAAAGAGCAGGCCATTAAGATACAGACGTCATGGAGTTTTTCTGACCTCCTCAAGCCATGCCTTATGTTCCGACTTTTATTATATAGAAGGGCAACTTAGGACACAATACTCTGCTTGGTGTGTTTTTTTAGATTTTGAATTCTAACTCTGAACTAACTACATTGTGTGTTTTCACATTTTAGAAAGGGCAATTTCCCATTCAGAGTTATTCACCATCTCAGATATTATACACATTTGCCTTATAAACTTTTTAAAAATATATATATTTTTAATTGATTTTAGAGAGAGGAAGGGAGAGGGATAGAAACATTGATGAGAGAGAAACATAGATCGGCTTCCTCCTGCACGCCCCCTACAGTGGACTGAGCCCACAACCCAGGCATGTGCCTTAACTAGGAATTGAACTGTGACCTCCTGGTTCATGGGCCAATGCTCAACTACTGAGCCACACCGGCTGGGCCATAGTGAACTTTTATTTACTATATTTTTTCTACCTGAGGTTGGAGAAGGCTGACAACATAGATGTGGGTTTCTGACTGTGCAGGTGGGCAGTGCCCTTGACACCAGTGTTGTTCAGGGTCAGCTAGTTGTCTTTTCAACCCCTATATTGAGGTGTAGTTGACATACAGGAAACTGCACAGGCTTAGAGTTTATAGGTAACACGTGTTCACCCATGATATCATCACCACAGTCAAGGTAATGAATAGAACCATCACCCCAAAAGTCCCCTTCGTAAATCCCGCCTCTCACCTGCCCCCACCCAGATGCTCTCTGCCACTACAAATGAGCTCAGCTCTCAGTGAACCAAAAATTATATTCAAATGGAATCATAGTGTGTACTTTTTTATTTTATTTTTTTGAATCTGGCTTCTTTCATCAAAATTATTTTGAGAAATATCCATTTTTGTTTTTAGGTTTTCAGAGTTAACTTCTATTTGGGTTCCTAGATGGAAAATATTACTTTTTTGAAAACGGTTAGCCTGTTTTGAATCCAGTTGAGAAATCTCTTGAATAATAGTCCTAGCTAAAATCTTAAAAAGAAGCTACACTGTGTTGTCTTTGAAAAGTTCAACTCAAGTAATTTACACTTAGCTAAAGTTCCTCACGTGTTTTTATGGAAAACTTTAGGCTCCTGATAGAGAATGGCTATTCACCATTGTCTGTGGGCTTTGTAAGGTGCCATAATAACTGGTTTACTTTCCTTTCCAGATCCTTCTGGGAGGTCAGTCATGGGTGTGAGAGGCTTGCAGGGGTTTGTGGCAAGCAGCTGCCCACATGTATGTACAGTAGTGAATTTCAAAGAGCTGGCCGAGCAGCACCAAAGCAAGCATCCCGGATGCACTCCCACCATCGTGGTGGACGCCATGTGCTGTCTCAGGTACTGGTATACCCCTGAATCATGGGTTTGCGGCGGCCAGTGGAAGGAATACTTCTCTGTCTTGCGAGATTTTGTGAGAACTTTTACAGATGTTGGCATCAAGTTGGTATTCTTCTTTGATGGTATGGTGGAGAAGGAGAAGAGAGATGTTTGGGTGAAACGGAGACTCAAGAACAACAGGGAGATTGCCAGGATTTTCCATTATATCAAGACGCACAGGGAGCAGCCCAGCAGGAGCATGTTCTTCATCCCCTCGGGGCTGGCCATATTCACGCGGTTTGCTCTGAAGACACTGGGTCAGGAAACTCTGTGCTCCTTACAGGAGGCTGACTATGAGGTGGCTTCTTACGGCCTCCAGAATAACTGTCTCGGGATCCTCGGAGAAGACACTGACTACTTAATTTATGATTCCTGTCCCTACTTCTCAATCAGCGAGCTCTGCCTGGACAGCCTCAGCACCGTCATGTTCTGCAGGGAGAAGCTCTGTGCAAGCCTTGGCCTCTGCCTGGCAGACCTTCCCCTTCTGGCCTGCCTGCTGGGCAACGATGTCGTCCCGGAAGGCATGTTTGAAACCTTTCGGTACAAGTGCTTGTCCTTCTACACTTCCGTGAAAGAGAACTGTGACAGGAGAGGCAGCGTCGTCTTAGCTGTAGCAGACCACATAGCTAAAGTCCTTCGCGTATATCAGGGTGAGAAAAAGCTGGAAGAGATGTTACCTTTGGGACCAAACAAAGCTCTTTTTTATAAGGGGATGGCATCATATCTTTTACCAGGACAGAAATCTCCATGGATTCCCCCAAAAGCCAAAGCTATAACAACTTTGGACAAGCAGGTAGAATCCGTGACTTCAGACCCTGAATCCAAGCAAGAAAGTCCTGAGAGTTCAGACCCTGAATCCAAGCAAGAAAGTCCTGAGAGTACAGATTCTGGATCCAAGCAAGAAAGTCCTGAGAGTACAGATTCTGGATCCAAGCAAGAAAGTCCTGTGTGTACAGACCCTGAGTCCAAGCAAGAAAGTCCTGTGTGTACAGACCCTGAGTCCAAGCAAGAAAGTCCCATGTGTACAGACCCTGAGTCTAAGCAGGAAGTTCCCATGTGTACAGACCCGGAATCCAAGCAAGAAAGTCCCATGTGTACAGACCCTGAATTCAAGGAGGAAGACCCCATGAATATGGAGCCTGAAATCCAGCGACAAGTAACCATGGTTTCAGACATGGAAATCTTAAAGGTAGGTAGACACGCCCGCCCTAATGTAAGAAACGCATCCATCAGGCACCGGTCAGTGAATATTGACCCCCTGTGTAGTTAAGGTGCTCTGGGAATGCGGAATAGGACCCAGGAGTTTAGTTAGGAGGTATGACATAAGCCCTGAAAACTCACATTGTAAACCATATTTGATATTGTCACATGACTGTTCCAGAAGAGGGCTCTGAAGGAGAGAGATCCCTGTGGGTTTAGGAAGTGGTCGGCAAACTGCGGCTTGAGAGCCACATGCAGCTCTTTGACCCCTTGAGTTTTTAGCAGAGGCCAGCTTAGGAGTACCCTAATTAAGTTAATAATGTACCTACCTATATAGTTTAAGTTTAAGAAATTTGGCTCTCAAAAGAAATTTCAGTCGTCGTACTGTTGATACTTGGCTCTGTTGACTAATGAGTTTGTCGACCACTGGGCTAAGGGATAGAGAGAAGCTCCCAGAAGAGGTAGAGTGGAGCCAGAGACCTCAATGGGGCTGATGTGCTTCAAGCAGGAAAGACTGTGTAGTTACCAAAATTTAACATTCCTCGGTAGGGTCACTATAACTTTCTAGATTAATTTGTCAGAATACCAATTTGTTTGAAATAAAAAGAATTATAAATGGTGGAAGAGAGAATAAGGGGGGAAATTGGGAGCTATTGCTTTAACAGGATCATGAAATAAATAACATTTCTGATAGATTTTATGTCAGAAGGGGCGTATAGGGAAATAGGTCACTTCTGATGATCTTCAGTTGGCTAGAGTATCAAGTAGTAGCTCTTTAAAATACTTTTTTTTTTTTTAATCTTACCTTAAAGCTGCTAGCTTGTCCTCTGTCGTGATTTAAAGACATTTTAGTGGGTGCGGGCGTGAGGTGAAGGGGATTAAAGTGGAGGAAAGGAGGACATGTGTAATACTCTGAACAATAGAGATAAAAATTTTAAAAAGACATTTTAGCAACGAAATGGACATCTTTGTAGTCTGTCTAGCCTTATCTATACTAATAAAAGGGTAATATGCTCATTAGATCGGAAGACCTTCTGGACGTCCTTCCGAACAAAGCCATGGTGACGGGGCCGAGGCAGAGGTGGTTAGGGGCAATCAGGCCAGGAGGGGAGGGCAGTTGGGGGTGATCAGGCCAGCAGGAGGGGCAGTTGGGGGCGAGCAAGCCAGTTGGGGGTGATCAGGCTGGCAGACGGGGGCAGTTGGGACGAGCAGGCCGGCAGGGGGGCGGGCAGTTGGGGGCAATCAGGTCAGTAGGGGGGGGGCAGTTGGGGGCGAGCAGGTCGGCAGGCAGAGTGGTTGGGGCGATCAGGCAGGCAGGCTGGCAGGTGAGCAGTTAGGAGCCAGTGGTCCCGGATTGTGAGAGGGATGTCTGACTGCCGGTTTAGGCCCGAGGGATCTGGTCTAAACCGGCAGTCAGACATCGCCTGAGGGGTCCCAGATTGGAGAGGGTGCAGGCCAGGCTGAGGGATACGAATTTCATGCACCGGGCCACTAGTATTATAATAACAGTTGACACTCACTGAGCACACAGGATGTGCCAGCCAGGTGCGTTTCCTGTGTTACCTCTCTCAATCCTCAGTAGTTTTGTGAGGTTGCCACTTTTATTAAATGTATTTTATATATGAAGGAAGTGATGAATAAAAAGATTGACTCAAGTCTGCAATAATGAATCAACATTACTAGTGTGTATAAACAACGAGACAATCTGATTCACTGAGTTTTTTATATTCCAAGTTATCCTGATGCCAGGTTTTAAGTGCCATTAGCTATAGACTATTTAGACTTAAATTTTTGGTAGTAATGTAGATGAATTTTTTTCCTGCAGTAATAAGAATGTTCTTCACAGGAGAATAAAACCTGTATGTAGGTTTATAGCCCTTCTGAGTTTAGTTCTTATTTGATAAGAAAGTAAATCATTTAAATCATCCATCTCTTCACCTGCCATCAGATTATTGAGCAAAGGAATGAATGTGACCAGCATCTCCTCCCAAGGAGTTTATAGTTTAGTGGGGAGATCAGACAGGGTCACCTCTGCAGGGTCAGTGTGAGTCGAGTCCCGTGAGGAGGGGTCGACACTGAGGTGAGCCCTCCAGGGAGAGGGGCTGGTAGTTCAGGTGCAGGTGGGAGAGGGTTGAGCATTCCTGGGAGCACTGCGGGTGTGCACTGGGGCTGGGAATGGCAGGTTCTCTGAGGCCAAAACAGTTTGTGGGGGGAAGGGATTGAGGCCTTTACTGTAAAGGGGCCTTGACTGTTAGTGTGAAGAACTTGCTTGGAGGAGGGCAGTGGTTGGACCTGCTTGCGGATGGCGGGGAGGAGCGAGACTGGCTGAGATAGGTTGGGCAGAGCCTTTCCCAGCATCATTGCTCTCAGGTGGACAGAGGACCATGCTGCCGAGTCAGCAAGTCTGACAGGTGCTTGGGACTGGAGAACGGGGAGCAAGAAAGCTCTCAGCCAGAAGCCCAGAAGACAGGAAACACAGACACCAGTTTGAGTTTGGGGGATAGTTATTCCTTGCTGTGTGCCTTAAAACACTGGTGTGTGACCTAAAGGTGCTGACTTTTTCTGTTTGAATGTCCTTTTGTTTGCAAGGAGAATTCCATTGTGTCTCAACTTTGAGCAGGTTGCTAGAGCCCAGCACGTCCAGGCGGAGAGCTACCTGGTGTACAACATCATGGCCAGTGGGGAGATTGAGTGCAGCAACACCTTGGAGGATGCCCTGGACCAGGCCCTGCCCAGCCAGGCCTTCGTCTACCGCCCGGTGCGGCAGCGTGTCTACTCCCTCCTGCTGGCGGATGGCCAAGGTGAGTCCTCGTGACGGTGCGGGCACAGGCGGCTTCTGACTGGCCGCTGAAGACACAGATGCCATTAAACAGGGTTTGTTCCTCAGTGAAGGCTGTGGTGGGACACCCCGACATCCGCGTAAAGTGAGGTGAAGGCCACAGGCCTCTGAGTCTACTCGGCCCGCAATTGGCCCGCAGTCATTAAAAAGAGCCTGTTTCTATGAAGCGTTTGTGGTTGTGCCTTAAAGGACTGTGCTTCTTTGAATGTGAAAACCTTTTCCTCTGCAGAGAGGAGCTGTGTTTAACCTTTTCCTCTGCAGAGTAGGAGACAGTGTCTACTTACTGTTCCTCAAAATATCATATAAAATCTAGTACATCGTCTTTTAAAATATAAACAAAATTTTCCTTTAGGGTATTTGTCATAAGTTTACGTGTCTCCCCATCTTTCTGTCCGTTGTGCAGTAGCAGCGAGTATAGGGAGAGGACATCAGTGGCCAGGGCAGTAACCTGGGATACCTTCAGCACCGAGGAGTCCATCAGGCCCCAAACCCTCTCTGAGGAATGGTTTCGGGGAGTGAGGGGACGAGAAGAGCATGCAGGTAGTATCTGTCACCTCACTCACCTGAGAGAGGCCGACTGCACCGTCATATCTGACCTGAGGTGATGAGAAAGAAGCTGATTTAAAAACAGAAACGAACCTATGTAATAAGCTTTGGGGACAAATATTGTTCAATTTTTTTCTTATATGGCTCTTTCTGAACATGAATGATTGCACATTGATGATTTGAAAAGATATTTTCATCATGAAAAGAATTTACATTGTAGAATAATATTTGCCTCAAATTATTTTTAGAATACAGTTGGCCCTTGACCAAAACAATGCAGGAGTCTGTTAGGGGTGTCAACCTCACACTGAGTCAGAAATTCACCTACAACTACAGTTGGCCTGCATCCTCAGATTCCTTGAAAAATGGGGGTTTGAACGGCCTGGGGTCCACTTACTAAAATCTGCATATAAATGGACCTCCGCCGCTCAAACTCATTGTTCAGGGGTCAACTGTATTTTATTAAATGAAGTTAAAATAGATGCCTGGCCAGTGTGGTTCAGTGGTTGAGTGTTGACCCATGAACTAGGAGGTCACGGTTCAATTCCCTGTCAGGGCACATGCCCGAGTTGCAGGCTCAATCCCCAGTGTGGGGTGTGCAGGAAGCAGCCAGTCAGTGGTTCTTTCTCATCATTGATGTTCCTCACCCTTCTTTCTGAAATCAATAAAAATATTAAAATAAAATAAAATATAGAGGTTTAGAGTCCAGGTGCCTTTACCTCCAGGGCACAGACTGAACACACGGCCCAGGCTCTGCACGGTGTGCTGAGCCGGGAGTCACAGGCACCGAATCGATACCTTGACACTTCGAGTCCCTTGTTGTGGGGACGATGTGGATAATGACCTGCTGGACGCTCCAGATCTGATGGTGCTGGTGTGGCTGGTTGATGTCACACCTACATGTATGTTATAGTTGAATACATGGTATTTGGATGGCTAGACAGCGCTGTGCCAAATGTGGGGAGAGCCCTGCAATCACTCGCCCCGTAGCCCTCCCTGGCCTTCTGCCGGTGTTTCCGGATTCTAACTCTATCTCTGAGTCAGTCTCCCCACGGACCATCTTAGCTGACGTCACTGTGAAGCCTTTTAAACTTGAGGGAGGAGAAGCTGCTCCTCCGCGTCCCGGTGGCTCCCGGTGTTGGCGCAGAGCCCAGGTGGCAGCGCCTCTGACGGGGTTAGCTGTCCTGTTGCTGGGCATCCTCCTCACTTCGCCCAGTGGGCTGGCAGGGCTGCTGGTCTGATGGGCACTCAGCCCTGTGGTACATAGTCAGTGTCCAGCAGGCGTGGCACCTTTGCAAAGTGCCTGCAGGCCATTCACTCTTTGAAATCCTAGATACTGACCTAAAAGGTAATAAAAAAAAATACACAAAAAAGAATGGAAAGTTATTCTGTTTCTTTAAAGTCCATAAGCACACACAATTGTAGATTAAACAGCAGTATAAAAATATTACAGAACTATAAGGACATACATATGCATATGTTTTTAATTTTACTTTATTGTTGGCAGTATTACAGATGTCTCCCAGTTTCTCCCTTTTTGCTCCTCCCCACCCAGCCCAGGCCTTTCCCATGCTATTGTCTGTGTCCATGGCTTATACAGATATGTTCTTTGGTTAATCTCTTCCTGTCCATCCCGTCCCCCCCGCTCTAACCTTCCCTCCAAGATCTGTTGTTCTGTTCCATGCATCCATCCCTCTGGACCTATTTTGTTTGTCAGGTTTTTGGTTTTTTTCCTTTAGAATCCACTTATAAGTGAGATCATGTGATAGTTGTCTTTCTCTGACTGACTGACTTGTTTCGCTTAGCATAATCCTCTCCAGGCCCCTCCATGCTGTCTCAAAGGGTAAGAGATTCTTTTTTACAGCTGCATAGTATTCCATGGTATAAAGGTACCACAGCTTTTTTATCCACTCATCTATTGATGGGCACCTGGGCTGTTTCCAGATCTTGGCTACTGTAAATAATGCTGCTGTGAACATAGGGGTGCATGCATTCTTTCTGATTGGTGTTTCAGGTCTCTTAGGATATAGTTCCAGAAATGGGATCACTTGGTCAAACAGAAGATTTTATTGATTTTTTTACAGAGAGGAAGGGAGAGGGATAGAGAGTTAGAAACATCGATGAGAGAGAAACATCCATCAGCTGCCTCCTGCACACCCCCTTACTGGGGATGTGCCCACAACCAAGGTACATGCCCTTGACTGGAATCGAACCTGGGACCCTTCAGTCTGCAGGCCGACGCTCTATCCACTGAGCCATACCAGTTAGGGCCAGAAGATCCATTTTTTAATTTTGAGGTAACTCCATACTGTTTTCCACAGTAGCTGCACCAGTCTGCCTTCCCACCAGCAGTGCACGAGGATTCCCTTTTCTCACCAGCATTTGTTGTTTGTTGGTTTATTGATGGTAGCCATTCTGACAGGTGTGAGATGGTACTTCATAGGACAAATATATTTTTAACAAACCTACAAGATTGTTACAAACTTGAAAATCCCAGTAATTGAGAGGTTGAAGTCCACATTGCTTCTTGCTCTCTTTTGCCCCATACGCCCCAAATGTGCCCCCAGACCCAGATTGGGAGGGAGTTGGCGCTGGTGGGGGGTGGGGGGGGCGTGACCTGGCAGGTTTCTGAGGGGAGAGGTGGAGGGTGCACAGTCACCCATGCTGCGCCCAGGGAGACACGTCTTGGCTGCCTGTGGGTTTGACAGAGCGGCACCGTGTGTCGGGATGACAGGAGCAGGATCGGGCCTCCTTCCATCTCCGTGCGAGGTCCCTGCGGGAGGGAGAGGGAAACAGCAAAGAGCTTTTCCGAGAGGCCTGCCTTCGCTCATGGACCCCAGAGCCCAGCCAATCGAGTTCCAGGGAGAGGCAGCCTTTTCTTTAGGACTGCCGGGCTGTTTCCTCTTCTCTCTTTCTGTATGTATAGGCATCAGGATTATCTCATCTTAATTCAGACAAACCAAATTATTTGCAAACATGTCTGCTATAATTTCAAAGTAATGACAGATCAAAGCCTCTGAAACGAAGTGGTGCCACAGAGAATGGCCAAACTCTAGGGTTTTCCAGGAAAATAGGTTTATTGTTACTTGAAGATCTCAGATAACACTTTGCATCAGGCGTGGGGCTGAGGCTGTCTGAAAGAGGGGTGTTCCGGTTAAAAGTGGAAATGGTGCCATCTGGATGTTCAGGGTAGGTGAGGACAGTCCGCCCACTGCCAGACGATCCTGGTGAGTGCAGCCTCTGCCCTCACCTCTCGCGGCAGGGGGCACACAGGGTCTGTGTAGCCACCTGACCTGTTGCCTATGACACAGAAGAACACACAGAGGGGCCTGGTGCTCTTTTCCTGCCTCTGCCTGAGGACAGTGGAGGGAGTGTCTGATGCTGGGGAGCGCAGGAGGCATCAGGCTCCAGACAGGAGGAAGTACTACCTCCGCTTGGAAGGGTCCCTGGCAGAGCTGGGTTTGGGAACCCTTGGCCCTTACACATCTACTGATCCGCTGTCTTTCCTCAGATAGCGCCAGCTGCCCGCCCGTCCAGGAGTGGTTTGTGTACTCTGGGAACCCGCTGACACACCCGGACCTTGTCAGGCCTCTGCAGATGAGCCTCCCAGGTACAGACGGCCTCGGTCAAGCAGGTCCCTGATTGTTCCCCTAGCGGTAGAGTGTAGGATTTGCCTGGAGACACATTTTCCAGAACTGCACACGCACTAGTGGCCGGTTCAGTGGGCCTGGAGGAGGACCTCTGTTCCTCACAGCAGAGGGAGGGCGGCCCGCGGACCTGTGTGCCAGCCTGCTGCTGGGCTCCGCTCAGGGTTTCAGACAGAGCCCATTACCGCCGGACCCCAGCCTGACCCACTGAGGGTTGGGTTCCTGATACTCTGCACAAATCAGCTCTTCTTCCTACTACTGAGAGCATATTTTAATGCATGGAAAGTTATTTTAACTGAAAAAATAAGTTTCCTTTTTTACGAGAGGTATCTTCAAGCATAATGAGAGGGAAGGAAAAGCACATTCACCCACAGTGAGCCGAAGCAAGTCCTTGCTTCCTACACATTGCAGCACCTCTGTCTGCCATGTCTTCCTCGGCACTCATGCGTTGTTGTGATCCAAGTTAATGAGCTTTTCTTTTCTTTGACGTTAACAGTGTAATTTGTTATTTACACAAAGGCCAACAACTACTGTGGAGTAAAAATGGCACAGAAACAGGGACGAGGAGCTGGTGTCTCAGCCCAACCTCCTGAGCACAGCGCCTGGGAGCGTCTTCCAGAAAGCATTCTTAACCCTGCGGGCACCACGCAGGGAGGAGAGAGCTGTGCCCTCAGAACATGGAAGCGCAGTGTTGTCCGGGAAATGCGTGTGCGCTGGCCTTCAACCCAGGCCTCTGCTGACATTTGCCTCTGCTCCCTCTAAGCTGTAGAGCCCCGGGTGTCAGGAGGGGAGGCTCGTGTCCTTTGCTCTCACACTGTCTTCCTAGAGAAACTCGCTGGTGCGGAGGCTGATGTCATGGACTCTGTGGACTTTTTGTGCAGGGGGAACGCCTAGTTTGAAACTGCTGTGGCTGAACCACGAGCCCGGAACCCAAGCACGGCGCGTGGAGGTGCTCCTCGCCTGCTTCGACCTCTTCTCCTCGAGCGAAGAGCTGCAGGCCGTGGAGAGCCCCTTCCAAGCGCTGTGCTGCCTCCTCGCCTACCTGTTTGTGCAGGTAACCTGGGCTCCTTGTGGCCGCTCAGTTGCTCTCACTTTTGGCCTCCATCTCACGTGAGAGGCAGCACTCGGTGCAGCCAGGCGGCGGCTGCATCACTGTCCAGTGCTGGTCCTTGAGCGCCGGCTCTGCTGGGCCTGCCTTCCGACTAGAGGAGCACGCAAGGAACGGGCTTGGAGCCCTGCTGCCCTTTGGTTCTGCTTCCAAAGCTTCAGGACGCGGAGACCTTCTGTTGTGTGACTGCTAGGTGGTCCTTCCTTTCCTGGGCACAGGGTGCAGGGGGGCCCAGCTCTGAACCGCCCCAGCTCCCTCAGCAGGTCTGCGCTGCTGGGAGAGTGACTTCAGCTTTCCTAAGTCACAGCCAGCCGTTCCTCTAAAAGTCGAGCATGTCCCTCACGCTCTCAGCTGAGAAGGAGATAACAGCTTCCTCCTGTGGCCTGGGACAATCCTGGGGTAGAAGGCGTGGGGGTGCTTTGTAGGAGCTCCTGTGACAAGGCTGCGCTCGTCGTCCCCATTGCCCTCAGTCCTCAGCCCGCTGCAGGGGGGCGGGGGTCCCTGTCAGGCCCTTCAGCGGGCTGGACAGCTCCTTCCTCATTCATTTTACACTTAGTTTACATATGAAAATTAGAAAAGCCAGTAAAAAGATTGGCCATTTTGGTAGTTTTCCACACACACAGCAGTGTCCATCCCCAGCCCCGCCTCCCTGCCCCCACTGTCCTACTTTACATTCACTTCTGTCTCCGTTGTCCCAACTACAAGAGCAGACGGCCTGTGTCTTTAGCCATGGAACCGTCTCATAACCCCCTCCAGGCCATCTGTCTTTGTCTGATCTGGGGTCTGTTGGGCATAACCACGCGTTTTATTTGCCTGGAGTGGGAAGTCGTGTGATTCTGTTTTCAATCTGAATTCACTTCACAATAGCTGAGTTGCATTTCAGGGACCTCGCCACTTCCCGGCCTCAGTGCCCGCCGTGGTGTCCCTGGAATAGCGAGGTCCTGACTGTCACTCACGGGGTAATTATTGCCCTAGGTCAGTCTGCTAAGAAGGTGCACTTGAAGAATTCTCATATGTCCATATAGCTGTGCTTAAATTAGATGCTTTTGGGTGTGATTTGGGATAAAAGTACGTTCTGTTCGGTGTACAAACTGCACAGAAACTAGTCTGGGAAGAGCCTCCGTGAGGGCACGTGCATCCCAGAAAGGGCGCTTAACTGCTAGCAGCGCCGTGCTCTCCCTGTGACACTGCAGTGTCGTGTCACCAAGAGTCTGCAGTGTAGACTTGTCCGCTGTAACTGGCGGCTGGATGTGGGCGGTGAGCAAGCAGGGCAGGAACAGTGCCCCAAGGGCCCTTTTTAAACCACTTTCTTCAAACGTGGCTCAGGGCAGGAGGTGGCATCACATAGCAGCAAACCCAGGTTAACGCAGAGGTGGGTTGTGGATTTAAAACGACTTCCTCTGCTGGGACCCGCGTCTGTCGGGGGGTGTTCTTTCTTGGTCACGAGTACCACTTCTCTGTAGATGGTGTTTTCCCCCTGAGATGCGCAAGTTGTTATTTACACAAAGGCAAACAACTACTGTGGAGTAAAAATGGAATAGGGAGGTGACGGGTTGGGGGCGGGGCGGGGGGGCGGAATGTTCAGAGCTTAGCAGCGTCAGTCTCCCCATGCTGGGACTTCCCACAGGGTGCACGTCCTGTTTGGAGGAGCTCCCAGGTCCTTCTGAGGGGGTCACCAAGCTGGTCCCAGCCCCTCCCCTCCCTTGAGGAGGCCCGTGGAGTCTGCGTCCATCATGGCTCTTGGGTCCCCTCCCTGCCTCCCTGCCTGGCTCTTCTCCGCATTTCTGCCTTCTTGTTTCTCATACTCTTCCTAGACCTTTCATTCCACGAAGGCTTGGCAGGGACTCATATTCTGGGGGTCCTGATTTCCTTTAAATTGGGATTCGAAGGCACAAGCTTCCCCTGGGGCTGCTGAGGGTGCGTTCTCATCCCAGCCCTAGCCGCCCAGTGCGGCCATGTCCTCCATGGGACGCTGTGCTGTCTCAGGCTCTCTGTCCAGCTTGGCCTGCGGGGAGAGGCCCTGCTCACTTCCACCTGCGTCTCCTCTGCTGCTTGAGATCTGAACGCCGTGTGCCTGGAGCCACCGTGTCTGAAAGAGCTAACGCCGGCTCTCCTTCCCTCGCAGGTGGACACACTGTCCCTGGAGGACCTGCATGCTTTCATCGCTCAGGCCCTGTGCCTCCCAGGGAAGTCAGCTGGGCAGCTCGCAGACTTACAGGTACTGGCCCGGGTGACGGTCTCAGTGCTGAGGACGCCTGGCTGTGGTGGGGACCCAGCAACGTTAAACACCAAGCAGAGCAGAAGGAGCTCAGGCCCCCTGCCCTCTCCTGCTGTTTACAGGGGGGAACTGAGGTGGAGTGGAGGCTGGACATAACTTCTCATGAAATGAAGGGGACGTTGACGCAAGAGGCGCCAAGTGGGCCTTTCCTTGGCTGTTGGCGCTGGGTCGCCTCCCACCCTGCTGTTGGGGTTGAAGGGGATTCAGGGCCTTCGCGTCCCGCCAGCTCCTTGCCTCTTCCCTTTCCATGAGAAAGACCCTGTGCCCAGGAGTAAGGAGGTTCGGAGGCATGCCCTGGACAGCAGGCTGAGGGAAGCTGTGGGTGAGGGAGGGTGCTCTCATTTAAAGAAAGAAAAGCCAGCTCTCTGGGGTGATGCAGAAAGGGCAGCCACACAGGCGAGGAGGCGCTGGTCTCACTGACACAGCACGGGAGGAGCTGAGCGTAGGGCAGGGGTGCTGAGTGCTCCGGACGTGGCTGTTCCTGCCCAGCTGCAGCTGTCCGTGGTGCTCAGCCGACAGCTCCAGAGCACGGAGCATGTTCCTTGTTCTATAAGGGCCTCCCGTGCCTCATGCAGCCCGTGTGGAGACACACGGAGGGAGATGGGATTTAGGGTAGAATCTGCAGAGTTAGGAGGGAAAGTCATCTAAGCAACTTAACTAGAGAGCACTCGTAGCTTCCAGGGTCCCCCTTTTTAAGCAGCAAGACCATCCTGCTCCCTTCACCCACCACTGGCTTTGACTCCAGCCTCCTTCCAGACGGAAGTTCTCCTTTCAGAATGAAAGAATCAAGAGGACAGACGGACGCAGTAAGAAGGTGGGCAGCCTCTGCCCTCACACACGCTCCTGACAAGCTCACTGTAGACAACGCAGCCAGACCCGGAAGCTGAGGAGCAGCCCCAGGACACAAGGGGCAGACGCACACCCGCTGACCTTGGGGCCTGCCGTCCTCAGTGACCAGCGTCCTCGGCCCCCGCCCAGCAAGGCTCGGGTAGTCTCCCTGAGGGCTGTCTTAGACGGCTGTGCCCACTGCCACCCGGAGACCCTGCCGCAGGAGCTCCGTGTGGGACCTGCGACATCGGACCAGAAAGGTGACCTCAGAGCCTCCGACTTGAACGCTGTGGCCTGTGAAAGTCCCCACTTGGCTTAGATGAGGAGCTTTCTGTCTGAAGCAGCTGGAGCTGGGTCCTGCTCAGCCAGCTTCCCACCAGCTCTGCTTCTCCACTGGTTTCAGTCATCGTCAGCCATTTGGTGTGGTTCTCTTCCTGAGCGGCTTGTCGATGAGGAAAGCAGAGCTTACTTTCCAAAACCTGACGTCGTAATTAGAACAACAAAACGAGGCAAACGTGGCTGAGAAATACTTTTCTGGGAAAAACGTATTCTGGGAAATTAAAATATATAACCACACCGTTTTAAATGGGATCTTCTGCCTGCAGACACCGGGAAGCTCAGAGAGCACCCTGGACACGCGGTGGTTCTGAGTGAACACATTGCTGCTGCTAAGGCGTGGCCGGTGTGGAGCCGGAGGACAGCCGAGGGTCAGGCCCGGCGCCCGCCTGTCTCCCAAGCGCAGTGTGCCCGCCGCTCCGGTTAGGCCCCCCTCACGTACAGTGACGAAAGGAAGCCGTCCTAGGAATCGGAATTAAGAGCGTCCCTGAGGTGCTGGTGCTGCCCCTCCTGTCCCGAGGTGGCAGAGCTGGGCCCCCACTCGGGGCTCCTGGGGCAGTGCAGTGCGGAGCGTGCAGCGGGAGCACGCGGGGCTGTGGCTCTGCTGCAGGGAGGAGCGTGCTGCCTCTGAAGGCGCCCGGCGCTGCTGCCTGCCCCAGAGCTGACGGGTGCCGTCTGGCCAGGTCGGTGCTGAAAGCTTGCTGTGGACTAGCCGAGGCTTGGTGTTCACTGAAGATCTCGAAGAGCAAGCACTGCCTGTCACTTAGGTTCGTTGTTTCTCAAGAGCAAACTTTCCAGTTTAAAAACCAGTGACGTCTCCCCCTTTATTGGTGCGTGCCAGTGGAGAGCTCCCAAGACCAGCGGACCTGGGCAGAGGTGGCCCTGCCCCACCTGGCCCGCCCCGCCCCCCCCGCCCCGCCCCTGGGTTACCTGGTTTGCGGAGCCCATCTCTTCCAGCAGGGAGGGAGCTTGACCTTGAACAGACTTTAGAGGACATCAGCAGGCCATGGTTTGAGGACAATTTGGAAAGCAGTCCTGGACAGCAGACGCCTTTACTCAACCTTAGATTACCCGGTAATCCCAGCTTATGGTGAATTTCCCAAGATGATCAAGTATTTTTTATGTCAGTCGGTGAAATGAAACCTTACTTAGGAAGGGGATAAAGTGTCACGTTTCCTGACTTTTTCTGGTTTTGTGACTAAATTAGATAGGCAGTGACATCCAAGTGGCAGCTGCTGAACTTGAATCCCTCGGGCCGGCTGAGCAGACTGTAGCCTCAGCAGAGCCAGCGGAGTGTGCACACGCCAGAACCATGGATGCCTGCTGGGTGGCGGTGACCTGTGTGCCACACGGGCCAGAGTCCCGCTCCGCTGCTGGGAGGCGAAGGCTGTCATCCAGCAGGTCCCCCGTGGCAGGTTAGCCCCATCTCAGGGCAGACAGGATGTTGCCCATCAGGGAGACTCGACAGCAACAAAGAAGTACTTTGTGTTGGAAAGGTCGTCTTAATTCATAAAAATTGTCAGCCCATCAACCCTGTAAGCCATTGTATCCTCAGTGATAAGTATTAATTTAAAATGATCCTTTTAGTGACCTCACTCATTTTCCGTCACAGGGAGCCCATCGCAGAGAGCACCCCAGAGCCTGCCCGAGGGCTCAGCTTTGCGGGGGAAGGGGCCGCTCATGGGGCATCTGGGTGGGTGGGCGGGTTGGCGACATGGGTGCGTCAGCTCCCGCAGGCCCCTGCCTCTGTGCCTCGGTCCCGAGTGGCACGGTTGTGTTGTGAGCACAGGCTCGGATCTGTCCCCAGGTGGGCTGCCTCTCACCCCCTCTGTGGTCTGGTCTCCACAGCTCGATCACGTGGACCCCAGAGCCGTGCAGCTGGGCTCCCTCCTGGTCCGCGGCCTGACCATGCTGCTGCTGGTCAACAGCGCGTGCGGCTTCCCCTGGAGCACGAGCGACCTCATGCCTTGGAACGTCTTTGACGGGAAGCTATTTCATGAGAAGTACCTGCAGACTGAGAAGGGATACGCGGTGGAGGCCCTCGTGGAGCAGAACGTGAGCTCCTGGTTGTCCCACAGGCTGGGCCAGTGGCTGGTGGAAGTCCAAGTCCGTGGCCTGGCGCAGGGAGGTCAATGCTGTGTCCTCGCGCCCCTCATGTGGATGGCGGGCACAGAGACCCCAGCTCAGGCCCTGAGCCGCAGACACGCTGCCTGTCGCTCAGGAGCCAGAGCGTCCGGCTTCCGTAACACATGTCCCTGGCCTAGGACCCCAGACGTCTTGTGGGGGCAGCAGCGCACCCCAGTGCGCCCACAGCTCCTGCTGGGTCCCCCCCGTATACAGTGGAGAGAAAGCCGTCCTGGGAAACAGAATTAAAAGTGCCCTGAGGTGCTGGTGCTGCCCCTTCTGTCCCAAGGTGGCAGAGCTGGGCCCACGTGTTTAACTCTCAGGCACTTCCCTCCGCTCCCTTTCGAGTGAAAACAGGTTTCTTGCAGAGGTGCCTCTGTGGACTCCAGGCAGGAGTCGTGGCCACTTATTAACGGGAAAGATGCCGAGGCTGGAGGGTGGGCCGGGGCACAAGCTGTGGGCTGGCGTCATGAGTGCAAAGCACGTGATTCCTGGAAGGTCTCCAGTGAGACTCGGCCAGGCTCGCTGTGCTGCCCATGGCGCGTGCGGAGGGCGCATGCACCTGGCAGGGAGGCGACTCGGAGCTCCCGTGGGCGTCTCACACAGCAGGGCCTCTCGGGAACTTACGTTCAGAATTTAGAAGCCGCCAGGGCGTCAAGTGCAGATGACAGGAGCCGGATCATGAGGGAGCCACGGGGCTGGTTACCACGGCAGGGACGAGGGGCGGAGCTGCGAGTCTGGACCATGGGTCTGTCTGCTCCCTCCAGCGTCTTGACCCCGTGCAGAGTGGCTGAGTGCACACAGCCTCTGGGTAGAATAGGCGGCAGGACCAGATGTTCGTGAAGTGGGCTGGGAGGCCGGGGTTCATTCCCTCCGTCGGCTGCTTGCACACGTGTCGTTGTACCGCGTCGGCGGGCAGACTCTTAGGTCAGGTTCTGGTGGTGACCCAGTATCACAATGGAACGTGAAGGTGTTTAGAGTGTGTCTGACCTGCAGAAGAGAAGACATCGCTGCTAGTTACTGTTGGGACTCGGGAGAGCGGCCAGGTCAGAGCCTGAGGGACACCCCGCAGTGTCCCCAGCCGCGTGTCTGACGCTGGTCTGTTTGCAGAGGGCGCGGCTCACCCAGTTCCACCAGCTGAAGTCCGTGGTGTGCAAGGCCTGCCTGCGGGAGGACCGGCGCATCGCCAGCCGGCAGCTCTGGCAGCCACTCCACTCAGGTGGGTCGCGGCAGGGTCTCGGGAGGAAGGACGGGCTGACGACATGGCTTCAACTTTGGTTCCTTAGGAAAGAGCACGTCGGAGGGTTCCTGGGTGAATTCGTGATTCAGAGCTGCTTTGGGTGGGAGCCCTTCTGGGGTCTGGGGCACAGGCCCTGCCAGTGGCGTGTGCTTGACATGGGCTTCCATTTCCTCACACCAAGCGTGCACACAACCAAAGCAGATGCAGAGAGGACAGTTAAACAGGGAACACAGTCACTTGAATCACGAGGCTATTGGCTGTGGACGGTTGTGCGTCATGCGGTGCCTGCGCTCCCGTCGCTGTGCTCTTCGCGGCAGCTCTGCGTCTGGTGTCCCGGCAGCACCGCCAGCAGCGTGGGCGCCTATTGCCAGCAGGACCCCTGGCTCCCACCCACTTAGCTCCCCCTCGGCGCCGAGGTTGCTTTCAGTTCTCATTACACGTAGGACTGTCACCTGGTCGTTTCCTTAGAATGGAGGACGACAGTTTTTACAGAATTACAGATCACGTAATCGGAATTGGGGTAAATGCCACTGACTCGTGTCACTTCACCTCCGCCAGCAGCGATGGAGAGCTCCACGTGTGCCCTCGCTGACCGACGGGTGAAGGAGGCAGAGCATCCTCTGGCTGCTCAGTGACTGCCCGTGGCCGGGCCTCGTGTTCATCGGCGAATTTCAGTGGTTTCATGGCCTCGTTTGGTCAGCATCCACGCCTGTGGCTGGAGCAGCTCCTTTTCTTTCTCGGTGAAAAGAGACCACCAGCTTCCTCCCAGGGGGCTGTCCTCGTTCTGCTTGGCATAGCCTTGCACACACCTTTCCGGGAGCCTTTGTGTTACGAGGTCAGGACAGCACCCGGGGGCACGTCCAGCTCCTGCCAGGTGCCATGTGGGATCTGACGCAGGACAGAGCCTGGGGAGTGAAGGGAGTGAGGGCAGTGGGGGCAGGGGCAGACTCTGACCTCCCCCTCCTCTCCCAGGTGAGCCTTCTACCAGCACAGGCAGGTTGCCCCGGACGCGACTGCAGGGCTCTGCCCACTGAGGTGGCCACTAGGGAAACCTCTGCGTGTGCAGAGCCTGGTCATGCTAACAGGCACCTTCCTTCTGTGGGTCCTCGTGAAACACCACACGTTTTTAACACACATGTACGTCATTGGGTCTGGCTACCGAGGCCCTGCACTGGTCCTCACAGACGCGGGTCCTCACCGGCATGGACCCTCCATCTGCTCCCGTCACCAGCACAGGCCCCGGGGCACATGTCCAACCACAGGCCTCCGTCCCCCCAGCACTGGCGCAGGCCCCCATCTGCGTTGTCACGGGCTCTCCCTTCGATTGTAAAGACACAGAAGTTGGACGCTGCTGCCCCTGCTCCAGGCCTGCACGTGCGTGTCACGGTGTCGGGCATTGGTGCCTGCTCACGTGCTGGCGGTGTCCCCACAGGGAGGCGGGGAAGACCGGGATCTGGTGCCCATAGGACGAGCTTCGGAAACAGCCGTTCGGACCAAGGACAGCACTGGAGAGAGCAGGGCCCAGGTAAGAGGGCGCTGCCCGCACGGCTCGGTCGGCACCGCCCAGTGTCGGTGCCTGCATCAGAGACAGGTGTGCTTGCCAGGGAGCGGGCAGGTGGGTACACGAGAGCCCCGCTCACTGCGCAGTGAGGCAGGGGCAGGTCCTCACCTGCACGAGCTGCTCTGTCTGCTCCTGGTCACTGTTTTCCACCTGTCATTCACCTGGTCAGGGCCCTGCACCTTGCAGGGAAGGGGTCGGGCAGCCCAGGTCCTGGGCCTCTGGCTGTGAGGCTCAGTGCACCTGCTTGCCCAGGACAGCAGAGCCTGAGCGCCCAACGGGAGACCCAGGCCGACCTGGGGACAGCCTGGAGCCACGGGCCACATGTGTCCTCTAGAACCCACCTCTCCTGTCTCCCGCTCCGTGTCCCCCACACGTGGCCAGGGGTGGCGGCCACAGGGACCCTGGCCTGGGCTTGTCGTCTCCCTCCCCTCTGGGTGTTAGGACGTCAGGGAAGACGAGATCACGCCAAGTCCGGGTGGAGAGGGCTGTGGGCGAGGACGGGCCCGGAGTGGACAGGCCATGTGTTCTGCGTGGACACCACCTCTGGGCACGGGGTTCCCACGCGTACTCATGCAGCATCTGTGCCCCCTTGCGTTCGCCCAGCTTCCCTCAGTGCCCAGCCTGGGGCACACTGTGGTTCTCTGGTTCTGCTCTTTCATGATGGAAAAGAAACAGGAATGAAAACAGCCCATTGAACATCAGCTGTGATTGAGAAATAAAACTTGAAAGAGTGTGACCCTCCATGTGGCCCAGGCCAGGTGGAGGTGCCTCTAGGCCCCTGCGTTGGCAGCCTCTCAGAATAGGAGGCATTCCATCTCCTCCCCAGGAAGCCAGGGCTTTCCACAGAGACGGGCTCAGCCTGCGCTGCGCGGGCGGCATCCTGAGCCTAGAGTGCCGCTAGCGCAGTGACCATGTCCTCCAGGTCTTTCCCGAGGTGTTTTCCCTTTATAGTTAGAAGCTGAACTGTTTCAATAGAGGTTTTTTTTTTTTTTTTTTTTTATATATATATATATAAATATTTTATTTTTTTTTTAGAGAAGAAGGGAGAGAGAGGAGAGAGACAGAAACATCAGTGATGAGAGAGAATCATGAATCGGCTGCCTCCTGTACGCCCCCTACGGGGGATCGAGCCTGCAACCCAGGCATGTACCCTTGACCAGGAATCGAACCTGAAACCCTTCAGTCTGCAGGCCAATGCTCTGTCCACTGAGCCATACCAGCGAGGGCTCAGAGTTTTTTCTGTTAAAAAGCAAACATGTCAGTTGTACCGAAATAGCCAGAATGAAGCTGTTTTAAAAAATCAATAAAGCAAACAACCAGACCCTGACCATGGTGCTGGCCTGGTCACCCTAGCCATCACTGCCCACCCGTAGAGGCCATGCATTGCATGAGGACCCAGCCTGCCATGGCACCGTCACCGGGGAAAGCCGTCTGCCCTCGCGACACTCCTTCAGCCCCGCCCCTAGCCCCCACTATGCTCAGTGCCAACCCCCTGCGGGTGCCGTGTGCGTGTTGTAGGACCTGGGTACCTGCTGCTGGGCACGAGGAGTCCAACCCCAGCGAAGCTGGGCCAGCACTGTCCCGTGTCCTTCCCTGGCCAAGTGTGAGGCTAGACGCTGGCCTGGGGAGACGTGCTACAGGCAGCACGCGGGGTGCAAGTAGACACCCCAGATGAAACGTACGCGGGAGGTTGCATTGCTCACTGCGTGTGGCAGTGCCCATGTTTTTTAACTTCAGGTGTTTCTATGTGGAACGTGTTTTGCGTGCACACACGGTCTCGTATTGTGACCGGAACATGTTTTTTCAGGTCAGGTAGTCCAGTTTTCCCGTTTAATCACCTGATTGAATTACATCTTTACTCGGCCAGCACGGTTTTGCTGGGTTTTGTCTCCCTTTGGCCACACGGTTGGGAAGTCCCAGGGCTCCTCCTGCCTGGGAAACTCTGAGGGCGGAGAGGGCAGGGAGGGCGGGGAGGTGTGGGCATGAAAGCTCCAGGACCTTTTAACCTCCTTGCTGGTGTGAGGGCCGAGGTGTGAAATTCCACAGTCAGCAGCTACCAATTGGCTCTGATTTCTTCAGGTTGTCACTCTGGGTGCTTCTGAGGGAGCGGCTGCTGTAAAACTGCTCTGATCCCCTGGGTAACAGGGCGGGGCAGGCCCCGGAGCCTCACACCTGGGAGAGGTGTGAGCAACAAAGACCCCTCGCCCGCCCTCCAGGGCGTCATGACCTCAGGAGCCTGGCAGATTGTGTGGGAAAAGCATGATCTGTGGAGTGTGGGACCGGTCACCTGTGGCTGCCCTGTGAGGG
Organism: Eptesicus fuscus; assembly: GCF_027574615.1. NCBI lineage: Eukaryota > Metazoa > Chordata > Mammalia > Chiroptera > Vespertilionidae > Eptesicus > Eptesicus fuscus. Next base: position 98,321,835 of record NC_072482.1, read on the forward strand.
GAGGGGTGGGGGGGAAAGGGGGGTCACATCAGACCAGCACCCTGCCCCGCTGTAGAAAGCTCCGTGCCGTCTTCCCTGGACTTGGCAGGATGTTTCTGTGGGCGTCTGCCTAGGAAGCTCCAAAGTCGGGGGAGGGGGGCAAGGGGGGTGCCTGGAGTTGGGAGCGGCACTGACCCTCGCTTTCCACCCTGAGGCTGCCTCCATCACCATCATGGCGTCTGTGTGAGCAAAAGTGCCTTGCCAAGTGGGCCCGCCCGGGGAGAAGGAGCCTAGCCCGCAGATGCCCACGCGTGGTCTGGCACCTGCTTAGAGATGGTGGTTCCTCCCGTGTGGACTTTAGACAAAGTCCATTCTCACTTACGGTTTCCTGTCTGTGCAGGAAGCAGACAGCAGGAGCCGGACCCGTGGAGAAGGGGCTCCTCGTCTGGGTAAGTCGCCCTTCCATCCTCCGAGTGAGCCAGTTCACCAGACGTTGACGTGAGACACATCTCTACAACAGACCTCACGCCAAGGGCTGAACGTGAAAGGAATCCAGATGTTAGGTCCTGCGGACAGGCCGCTGAGCTAACTTGGTTTCCAGAAAAGTCTTTTTTCTCTAGAAAATGGTGGCGAGAACAGATGGCAAGTCTGGACTTGAAACCCCAGTGGCACCTTCCTTCAGTCGGAGCCGTGGCGGTTCTGCCCGGAGGAGAAGGGCTTGGGGTCCACACCTGGCTTTGCGCAGGGAGGGAGGGAGGGCATCCTTCCCGCTCCTCCCTCAGGCCCGTGGGGAGCCTGTGGGCTGGTGTGGAGAGGTGTCTCCCTCCCGTCTCAGCACCCTGGACCCGTGTCCTTTTTCAGATTCTGACCACAGTTCTCACAGGGCACGTTCCCGACTGTCTGCTCGGGTCCTCGCTTCCTCCCTTCCTGGGGTGGGCTCGGGTGTCTGCTGTGCGCCCTCCCTTCGCTTGACTTTGCCAGCTCCAGCTCGGAGTGTGTGCTGCGGGCGTGTGCCGACGGGCTGGTCTCGACCCGGACTGCAGGCCTCCAGCAGGGGTTCCCTCTCAGAGAGGAGGCCGCAGTGAGTGTCGGGAGCCTGATCGGGGTCCACTGATGAGGGGTGTCTGCTGCTCTTGTCTGTGAGCACCGGAGAGCTCTTAGCTTAAAAGACACTGAAAGGAATCAAGTCCCAAGCAGTTCTCCGCGTGACGGATTTCCAGGAAACCCCCGAGCTGGCTGAGCCCGAGACCTCTGGAGTGTTGGTAACGACTAGAAGTTGAAAGCCAGCCGGTGCCTAAGCCCTGGCGGGTGTGTGTGTGTGTGTGTGTGTGTGTGTGTGTGTGTGTGTGTGACCACCCCTCCCCCACTCCCTGACTGACCCCCAGCTCCCAGGAGGGCTCCCGCACTCCCCCTGGGCCACCCTCCTCCAAGCAGGAGCCCTGCTGCCAGCTCAGGGCGTGGAGCCCCGGCCCTGTCTTGTCCTGACCCCCATCTGGCGTTTCCCGGAGTGGGCAGCCTCCAGGGATTTCAGTGCGTTTGTGTTTCTGACGTGTGAAGTAGCCGCGCTTCCTGCGCTCCTCTGTGCGGACGTTAGTAGGTCTGGCTGCTCTTCAGGCGCGTCTGGTAGGACCTGATTTCCCAGGTTTGGAAACCTCCCCTTTTCGTTCCTCTTAGGGGCGTTTTCTCTCTAAATCCTCAGGTTTTGTTCCTTTAGTTTCTGCTAAGTTGGGACCGCTGCTGCCTCTACAAGTTTTGTCTTTTCGCTGCTCATTTGTACAACTTTGAAGTATGTTCTCATCCCCTAGACGTCGGTCGGCCCCAGGATGATCCTCTTCCTTCCTAACAGCTCGGGTCTCGCTGGCCAGGGAGCTCTCTGTGCAGTCAGCAAGCGTAGCTGCCGTCGGGGGCGGGGGGGAGGGGGGGCCAGGGGGGCACGGGATCTCTGCCACTCTTTCCAGTGTTGGGTAGTTCACCAGTGAAACCGTCTGGCCCTGTGCTTTTGTTCGGGGAGGTGAGGGTTGAAGATGTAAACAAAGCCTCAGTGCAGAGGCCCCAGCTAGCAGCAGATGCAGCACTGAAAGGTGGGAAACCTCCAGGAGGAAGACAAGGTGCTGGCTCTCAGCATCCTGTTCGCCATGGCTCTGGGAGTTCTAACCAGAGCAGCCAGGCAATAAAAATGAGTAAAAGGCATGTACAGTGCAAGGCTGACCTCACATGTAGAAAGTCCTAGGGACCCAAAAACAGAACTATTAAATGCATTCCGTAAAGTTGCAGGACACAAAACCAACATACCAATACCAGTTGCCTTTCTATACACTGACAGAAGGCTATCTTAAAAAAGAAACTAAGGAAAACAGTCCTGGTTACAGTAGCATCAAAAAGAGTAAGATACTTAGAAGTCAGCGTGCCTAAGGAGGTGAGGGATCTGTGTGCTGGAAACAAACAGTCATTAAAGAAATGGAAGGTGATACCGTCGATGGGAAGATGTGTCACGGTCGTGGCAGGAAGAATTAGCATCGTTAGTGCCCATGGTGCCCAGAGCAACCTGCCGCTGGAGTCAGATTCCCATCAACATCCCATGGCATTTTTCTCGGGAATAGAACCGAAAAGAGGTGGTGGTGCTGGAATGAAAACTCACTCGGGTTCAAAGGCCGGTCTCAGCAGCGGGAAAGAACCCACTCAGAGACGGGCAGTGATTGGACCAGAGGAACCAAGTGGCGAGTGAAGGACCGGAGCAGAGGGGTGTGTGCTGCCATCATGCAGACATGCATGCTGTCACAGGGAGGAGGGGAGACTAGCCCAGGACATAACGGCGCAGAATCCCCAGGGCAGGGCCGGCACTGAGCACTGGGCCAGGTGCCGCAGCCCTGAGAGCACCTGGTGAGTGAGGCCAGGCCAGGTGAACATGGCTGGACACGTGACCTTCGGTTCAGCAAGTAGGTCTGTGCTGCCGGCCACAGCACAGCATTAGTAAGGGGACCTGACGGCGTGAGACCGCAGCTCCTGCCAGTCAGGCAGCAGGTGCTCCCGGGAGACCTTCTTCAGCCTCGGGTTCAGATCCACAGTCAGCTGCTGTGTGCGCACACACACACACACACACACACCCCTACATGTACACCCTACACACACAGAACCCTACGCACACCCCTAGGTTGGACCATGTCAGTCAGAGTTGCAGCTGACAGTCCCCTTGCTTCCTCAGGGCGCCCCCCCCCCCCCCAATTGGGGACTTGCCCCTCGGGGGCTGCGGGGAGGAGTGGCTCACTGTCCCAGGCTGGCTGAGGGGTAGGCGCTCACCATCAATCCCTGTGTTGCAGGTGGTCCAACTGACCCTCCACCGGACCCCAGGCTCTCTCAGCTGGACACAGTCCCTGCAGACTTGGACTTGGGACAGGAAGTGGACACATCCTGTTCACGGACCATCAGGACATAATAAGGCACTGAGGTTCTCGCATCGCCAGCACTCGGCACCGGGGACAAAGCTGTTTCGTCTCCTTCCCTCGACAGCAGTCAGCGGTCAGAGGGTACTCGGGAGGACGGCCTGCCTTTGACGAGGGTGGTTGTACGTGTGAGATGCCACGGGGGTGGTTGCAGGGCAGTCATTACAGCTGCCTGTCTGACAAGCGAGGAGAGAAACCTGCAGCCTCAGGCCATGGACACGAGTGTCTCCCACCAGCGGCCTCGGGCTCGTCACACTTAGGTTAGAGTGGAGGCTCCACAGTAGCTCGTCCCCAGAGGCGGCCCAAGCCCTGACTAAGGGCCTTTGTCCGGGTTTATTGGTGCACACAGCTCTGCTGGATTCGTTGTTCAAATTTGTCAGAAATGCCATTGGTCGCCCTGGCTGGTTGGGCTCAGTGGATAGAGCATCAGCCTGCGGACTGAGGAATCCTGGGTTCGATTCTGGTCAAGAGCACACGCCTGGGTTGCAGGCTCGATCCCCAGTGTGGGACGTGCAGGAGGCAGCTGATCCATGATTCTTTCATCATTGATGTTTCTCCCTCTCCCTTCTCTCTGAAATCAATAAAAACATATTTTTAAATAAAAAGAAATGCCATTAGTCACGAGGTTTGCGTTTCCACTGGTGCCTGGTTTGTGGCCACCGCTTTGCCCAGACCTTGCTCGTGGCAACAAGGCCCATGAGGCCACGCGTCCCCTGCTTTGTCCGGCACAAGCAGCCGCCTGGGTCTGGCGTCCCTGCTGTGCTGTGAGGAAGGTGTGGTGCGTGGCCAGATGTGAACAGTCAGCTGTTACCAGTGAGAAAGTGACTGGCTTCAGTGCTGCTGTTTCTGGTTTGGGCCATTCACTCACGTTCTAGACCCAAAAAGAAGGGGGACTGCAGTGAGGTCCGGCAGGGTCACCTGGGGACGGACCCCTCCCCTGCTTTGTGCCTCTGGTGGTGTCTCCAGTAACGGGGTTGCTTCCGTGCGGGGTTTCCCAGATGTGTACACACTTGAGAGGGAAATGGCGATTTCTGTCAATTTGCTACTGTTGTTCTAATGTTACTTAAAAATGTCAAACGCATCAGGCCCCACAGCTGGAGCTTCCTCAGCACGGCATTCCCTTGAGACGTCGGGTGAGTGAGGCGAAGGCAGATCGTAGCACAGGTGTGTTTCTGTCGCAGCCCCAGGGGCTCCCAGCAGGCTGGCCGCGGCCGGGGTCAAGTCCAGGCCATCACACGGGACTGGCTGCAGCCACCGCAGAAGGGACACGTGTGGCCTGGGGAGCCAGCACGGCGGGGTGCGGGTACAGGGAGGCTGGGAGACCCTGCCGGTGGCACGGCCACAGCCCCTCTTGGGACCCTCCTGCCCCTGTCTCCCCATGGGGACGGGAGTCCCACCGGGGGCGCACCGTTCTTGAACCCGCAGAGCCTCCATGTGGCGCCCGCGCCCCGAGCCTGCCGACTTCGAGCAGCTCCTGCGGGGCTGGTTGGAGGGACTGCTGCCTTGTCTGGGCTGCTTGGGTCTCTGCAGCCAGAACGGCTCACGGGGGCGGGGGGCGTCCTTGAATGAAGAGCAGGCACCGTGGTGGCCGGTGCTCGTGTCTGAGGAGGTGCCGCGTCAGGCTGACCGCCTCCCATAGCCTCACTTGGCTCAGGCCCGAGAGCTACACGCTCGTGGTTCTCATCTTAGCTCTTTGGGTTTAAAGTTTCGAGCTCTTTCAGCACCTGCCACAGCTCAGGAAGGAAGGCAAGTCGTTTCCCGACTCACAGAGGAAAAGAGATGGTGCAGGCAGAGAGTCTATGCTGTGTGAGAGTGTGTGTGTGTGTGTGTGTGTGTGTGTGTGCCATGTGAGTGTGTGTGCCGCGTGTGTATATCTCTGCCATGTGAGTGAGACTGTGTATGCCGTGTGTGTGTGCCATGTGTGTATATCTGTGTCATGTGTGTGAATGCCATGTATGTGCCGTGTGTAGCTGTGTACTGTGTGTCATGTGAGTGTGAATGCCATGTGTGTGCCATGTGAGTGTGTGTGACTATGTGTGTGCCGTGTGTGGTGACATGTCAGCTCAGACACATAGCTTGTTGGTGGGAAGAGCAGGGCCTTCATGTCCCATGTGCCGGGGTCGGGGGCCCTCCCTTGCTGTGTCCGGGGCCGAGCTGACCACTAAGCAGGGTCTCTGTGGAAGGAGGACCCTGCACTGCACTTGGTAAGCTGCAGCTCTTGGGGAGCGCCAGCCTGCGCCCCCGCTGCGTCCCCTGAAAGCCGGGTGCCCCTTGGGCCTCGCTGCACGTGATTTTGTTTGGTGCCAGTTGAACACCGGCCTGAGCGTGACCTGCCAGCTGCGTCCACTGCCGTGGGGAAGGCTGACCCAGTTCTTCTCCGGCTCCTGAACTCGGGCCCTTGTGAAGTGCTGAGCAGAGCTGGACAGGAGCGGCCCTGCAGGCTGGCCACGCTCGTCCGACATGATGGAGACCAGCCGCACTAGGCAAACACTCCTTTCCTCCCACGAGCCAAGTGCACAGGGAGGTCCGGTGCTTAGAAACGTCATTCATCCACACCCCTCGCAGCCTGGGGACGGCGAGGACTTCCCACGGGGAAGGGCACGTGCCCCTGGCCGGGAGCATCGCGCAGAGCCCACGCCACTCCATCAGCCTCTCACGTCATAAACCTTTTCTTGGTGGCGACTTCACGTTCGTGTCGTTTTGCATTCGTGAGGCCTCACAGCTCTTCCCGGTCTCCTCCCTCCTCCCTGAGGCTTGATTTCCCCAGCCCTCACCCCTCGCTCGTCCACATTCATTGAGCAGCTGCCGTGTGCCCGGCACATCCGGAACGCCAAGGCCTGCGCTGGAGTCAGGGCCGCGTCACCGCTGAGTCGGGTGCAGTGACTTGCGGGGACGGTTTGGTGGGGAGCAAGTCCCAGGCATGTGGGGCGGCATTGCTCACGAGAGACTTTGGGTCTTGCTGTGAGCGCTGCTCACTCTGCTCACGGGCACCTCAGGCAGGCGGGCCATCCGAGACTTCATTTACTGGAACCTGGAGGCAGAGTCTGAGGCCCCAGCAGCATGGACAGCCTGGGGGAATGGGGCCCAGGGAACGGAGGAGGCGGACGAGCCCTGTTGGCCCAGCTCACCTGGAGCGGCTCCCAGGGCCACCCTGCAGGGCACTGCCCGTTTGCTGGATTATCCAGGGGAAAGTGACCTGGAGGCCTGGCATGGGGGTGGACTCAGCCCTGCCCTGGCGGCTGTGCTCGGCACAGGCAGCTGGGGTGACCCTGGTCCCGCTTGCTCCCTAAGCCCAGGGCGGCCTCGGGGATGCTGATGTTCAAACCCATTTCAAGGGGCCTCATGGGATTCAGAGAATATTTACAAATGAGGCTGCAGCCTGAGAGATGACCTCGAGCCTCTGCGCCTCTGCCCCACCCCCACCCGGACGCCTGAGGAAATGGGACTCTGGTCCCACTGGGAGGTTTGTTTCTCCCGGGCGGTGGGGTCTGGGGAACACCCTCAGAGTCCGGCCTGGCTTTGTCGTGCGTCCAGCCGAGCCCTGCGCCCTGGGCCATCGCGGGCGCTGAGCAGCCGCTAACCTCCAGCCGGGGCAGCGCTGGGAGGCGCAGGGACGTCAGGTCCCCCGCGAGCTGCCCACCCTCCATCTGTGCCCGTGTCAGGGCTCACGGAGCATATGCTGCCTGTTGCTCACTGACCATCTGCTGCTGAGCTGATGAAGTGTCCCTGTTACCGTGGTGACAGAGCCCTTGATTGGCGGTGGCACCACAAACATTCCCTACTCAGGTTTCACTTTTATCTGTGCTCTGGAATGGGCTGGGGGAGGGGGGCCGTGGGGCTAGGGAGGGACTCGGGGAGGGGGGCCGTGGGGCTGCGGGGGCATGGGTTTGGGGAAGAGGTGGGGCTGGGGCAGGTGTGGGGATGAGTTTTCCTCTACCTCCCCCGCTCCCCTCCCTGCAGCCCCTGAGCAGGTACAGTCAGGAGTTCCGGGGTCAAATCAGAGCACAGGGTGGGGGCTTGTTTCTGCCTGGCCCTGGGACTCCAGGGGAACCTTCCAGAATCCCAGGCTGGTGTCTGAGGACTGAGTCTCCGCCCTAGGAAGGCCCCACCGGGCAAGAACGTGCCTTGCAGCCTGGAGATCCCTGTCCCCCTCCCCCCTGCAGTTTGGGGAGCTGCTGGGTATGATGGCCAGGCCTGGGCCCTGATCTGGGTCCACCTTCCTCCCAGGCCCCCAGGAGCCCCCGTGTCCGGCCCTAAAACCTGAAGGGAGTCGGGCACCCCAGCCGTCCCCAGAGGAGGCAGAGGGCCTCCTGCGTTAGGAGCGTGAAGTGCTGTTATTTCAGTAAAATTAAAGTCTGGCCTCCAAACAGCCCCCACATTAACCAAGGAACATGTGCTGGGCACAAAGTGGACTGAAGAACAAGTCAAACGTGGAATTTTACCAAAAGCAAAACTGCTTTTAGACTTAGTATCTCAACTTCTTATCTCATGTGTCTCCTAATTCCCACCAGCTGCCTGAGACCGTCTCCTAGTTGCTCAGGTAAAGGTGGAGGTGACTTCACTTCCTTCCCACTGGATCCCAGCAGCTCCCACAGAAAGCGCCAGGTTGCTCAGGAAGCCAGCGGAGACCAGGGAAAAGAAAGCCTCTGAGGAATCCGACGCATAAAGAGCACGTGCAAATGTAAAGAAACTGTTAGAGCAGAGCCCAGCGGTGTATGCACAGGATTACGTTCCGTGACTAATGTTTTCCAGCAAAGGTGACATGGCTATGGATATAAATCACCACTTCCTGGAGCCAGGAGAAAAGTCATCTGCTTGTCCCTGTTGAGTCTGACGAGCCCCGGGCGACATGGGACACCACGCTCTGCTTTTGAGATGCTCCTGGTGACGTAGGTCACGCTGCTCCAACGTCTCTGCCCCTGGCGGCCAGCCTCACGGGAGCACGAGGGCACCCCTCTCGGCACAGGCGGCGTCTCGGCCGCCTACGCCTTCACCTCCCCGGGGCACTGGCCATGTGATGAGTCCAACGGGGAGGATTAGCTGGAGGGATCCCTGTGGATGGTTTTGTATGCTGGGAAGACAAGCCTCAAGCAGCACCTGCAGGATCGCCAGAAACTGCAGCAGAATGTGGAGCTCAGCAGCCGGGCCCTGTGGGAACCAGACCCCCGGCTGTGTGATGGGAGAAGGCTGTCTGCAGGGCATCACAGGCAGGACTGCAGGACGCAGCTACAGGGAGAGCCAGGCAGCTCGGGCGGGAGGAGGCGGGGCTGGGCACCGGTTCGCGGGCACAGCTGGCACACGGCAGCCCCATCGCTTGGCAGGGCCGCGTCCGCACCCAAAGTTGTACTTCGTGGGAGTCCTCCGTGTGTCCTCCGTGTGATACCCGAGGGTGACAGCAGGCACACGCGAGTCCCATCGGCCGAGGCGACCTTCACGTGGTAAGAACGTGTGACGAGTAAATTGAGTGGATTTAGCACTATTTTGGGAAATGGTGGACACTGACATTGCAGTGTCGTGGTGTCTGGGTCTCAGAGCCTGTGTGTACGCGTGTTTGAATGTTAACTTTACCTCCCCCGGTGCTGCCGATGACGACCTCCTCTCCCCCGCTCCCAGGAGCCCGGGCTCGCCCACTCGCACACGTTTATCGAGCAGGAGTAACCGTTTGGACCTTCCCCAGGCAGGCACGGGGACCACTGCTCGGTCAACCACCCCATCCTACATCCCTCAGCTCAGGCAGAGCATAAGCCCTCAGGGCCACCGTGACACCCCCTTACTGCAGGATTCCCTGCGATTTGGAGGGCACAAGGCCAGGCACCCCTCCTCTGCTTCAGCCGGGGTCCGCCCTTCCCCCCCGCCCCCCGGCCCCAGTTCTGATGCCCTTCCTCAGTGTCCTCACTGCCTGTCTTGGGTCACTCTTTGTGAATGAGGAGCAGAGATGTACTTGAACCTCCAGGGAGAAGGGGGCTGTCTCACCCACTGGCCTGAGGCAGAGCCTGGGACCCGCCCATGGCCACTGGCTTCCCTCTAACAAGATGTCTGAGTCTCTTGCCTGGGACAGGGCAGGCGTGGGGTCGATCGAGTGCCTCCCTGACCGCTGGCTCAGCCCCTTTGGCCTCATGTCCTTGAGCAGTTTTTAAGGATTGAACTTGGTGCTGACCCTCAGGACCAAGTCAGTGGGTCTCAGACTGTGCACAGAACCACAGACATGGGCCCACCCAGCCTCAGGACCATCTGGGCCCGAGAACCTGCATGTTAACAGGTTCTGAGAAGCTGCTGGTGCTGGGGCCCAGGACCAGGTTCCGAGGACCAAGGGCACATCGCTGATGGCGCTCGGCTGCCACCTCAAGGGCTCATTGACGGTGCTGGGCACCTCAGCACAGTGACAGCCCAGAGAGCGGAAGGTGCACGTTACCAGCTGCCCAACCTTTGTGTGTGCATGTGTGAGTGTGTGCATGTACCTGTGTACACACGTGCACTCGGGTGTGCGTGTACATGTGTATACATGTGCATGTATGAGAGTGTGCAGGTGCACCCGTGTGCACATGTGTGTGGGGTCATCTGGGCCCTGATTCAGAAGGTCTGCTCCTGCCAACCTTGCCTACTCCCCGACTTTTCTCCCCCATTGGGGACCCAGCCCAACGTCAGCAGCTGCTCTGTGGTCCTCAGGTCCCCACCCCTGACCCTGGCCTCGCCCCCCTCCCCCACCGGGAGCCTGTTCCTGGCCTGGTGGCTTCCGGGCAAACCCAGCCCCACAGTCTCTGCCCTCGTGTTCTCACCTGCTGCTGAGAAGCGAAGGAGAGGCCCAGCCCAAGCCCAGTTCCTGCCCCAGCCACCTTTGGGCCCCAGGACCTGAACCCTGCACAGGCCCCAAGCCCCACACCAGCCTCTAATCCCCAGAGGCCAACGCCCCACCCAGGAGGCCCCCCACATCCACGCAGGGCGGTGGGCCCTTGCTCTCTGTCCTCCCTACCTGGGGCACCTCCTGAGTAGGCACCCTCCGGAGCAGCGTATGGGCGTCTTCCTGTCGGCACCTGAGCCCCTCCCGGCCCTCGAAGGCAGGTGGTCACGTGAGGGAAGTGAGCCGTCCTGCAGGTTCCTGTTTGGGGACGCGTCACCCGTGACCTTCCACTGACTGGCAGATGAGGGCCCGCCAGGCTGTTCTCCAGTAGCCGGCCCCCCGCACCCCCAGGTAGCAGCTCTGGTTCTGGTTCTGGTTCTGGGTCTGGGAGCCCGGGCGGCATCACATCACTTTCACACGTCAGTTCTCGCTGAGGAGACCATGCCCACCTTCCGACCCACCCCCTTCACGGCCCACAGCCTTGCCAACGCCCTGGAGCAGGAAACGGCGACCTCAGTCTGTGTAAAGCCATTGAGAGGGGAGGTCTGTTTCATTTTCCTGCAGCACTGGAGCCACCCACACCTGGACTCCCCGCCTGGGAGGTCAGCCTCTGCTTTGAAGTGGCCCCAGAACGTCGGGTGGAGCTGGGGCACCCCTGGGTGCCTGCTCCGAGGTGAAGGGGATCACAGGTCTGTGCACACAGAGGAAGGAGGTTCGCCGCCTGGGACAGCTGATGTCCTGCAGCCGGGCTGGCCTTGGGCCACTGAGAAAGGTCAGCTGTGGCCACCAGGAGTGGGGACCACACTGTCTCCAGCGACACAAAGACTGGGAGTTCCAGGCACCACTTGGGGAATCTCAGCAAAGCCGCTGCCAATCACTAGAAGGCAGTGGGGGCAGGACCCCCAACTCAGAGGGTCTGCATCCCCAGCGCCCAGGTCACTGTGGCCTTCACCCCTCACCTGCACTGAGCCTGGCTGCATCGCTGCGAAAACCAGCCCATCTCAGAGCCGCCGTGTTGTGCCCTCTCTCTCCTCCCCTCCCTTTCTCCCTCCCTCCTTCCCTCCCTCCCTCTGCTTCTCTCTCTCTCTCTCTCTAAAAATCAATGGGGGAAATATCCTTGGGTGAGGACTAACAGAAGAAGTCTCGCTTGAGCAGGGATCTCAGGAATCCTTTGAGCTCACACTCACACCCCTCCTCTCTCCTCAGGGTCACAGCACGGCTGCAGCAGCCCCAGCTGTGCTCCCCCAAAGCCCCCAGGGCAGAGGAGGGGTGTGAGTGTGAAAATGCCCAGCTGGTGGGAGCCTCTGCAGGGAGCAGAGAGGAGGCCTCTCTGAATTTCCCTCTGGGCCTCAGGCTGGGCCCCGGGCTGGGGCTCTGAGTGGGGACTGTCCAGGCCACATGGAGGCGCCTGTCCATGCAGGAGGCAGGGGGAGAAATGGCGAGAGGTTGGGCCTGAGAGCAGCCCGGGATGTGTGTCCTTTGGGGGTGACGGGGCCTCTGGATGCAAATGGAGAGAGAACAGTTGTCCCACATGATGAAAAGGAAAAAGAGACAGACAGACAGACAGGAGCTCTTGGACAGGCGTCTCCTGCTATCCCACCTCCTGCTGAGCGGAGGGCGGGGCTCAGCAGCCCTGGGACCTGGGGTCATCGGCAGGCGGCTCGTGGGGCCCCATACAAACTGGTGAGTCTGGTGTGGACTTGCCTCCTTTTTTTCATGCTTTTGCAAAAGTGAACGAGTTGGCATAGAAACACTGAGGAGTCCCATTGCCCGGCTTCTGGTCCTCCTCCCCCCGCCCCCCTGCCAGGAATCAGAGGTGGGGGACAGTGGCAGCCACAGGCGTGTCCAGAGGCCACAGGGGGTGGGGGGAGGGAGAAGCTGCCACTGTCCCCAGCTCACAGGCGGTGGCTGGCGTGTTTATTATGCTAAGCTTCTTAGCCAAATAGCTATTAAACATATAAAACTGTTAAATACATACAAATCCTTGCACCAAATGGTGAGCAGTGATGAGAAGCTGACAGGTCGCTGCACAATTTAATCTATGAAATGTGCATGAGCGCATCAAACAGGAGGGCTGCCCCCAACTGTGTGAGCCACAGACAGGAGGGGCTGGAGCTGGGGCCCGGGTCCGGCCAGTGCGGGACCTGGGGCCGACGTCCACACAGCCAAAGAAACGCTAATTATTTTCTAAGGAAACCCGTGCATGGCACAACATGCATTACACCTGGCGCACAGTCGGTGCTTCATGAACGTGTGTACAGGGCTGGGTGAGTGACAGGCATCTGCCTCCCGGTGTAACGTCTCTCATTGCATCGCAGAAACCCGCAGTTCACGGCGACGCCCGAGCCGTGGAGCCCAAGGCCTCCCGAGCCACCAGGGCCACTCCTGCGGCGAGGACACCAACGCACCGGCCACGGGGCAGCGTGGGGGCCGGAAGGCTCGGGCTGGGAGCTCTGACCGGGCACATCACGGCCTCGCTCAGTCTCCAAACGGCAGACGCCCTGAGTGAGCCCCAGCCTCCCGCCTAGACCCCCAGTGCCAGGCACGGAGCAAGGCTCCGAGGTGTGGCCGAGACCTGGCCGGTGACGGTGCAGGGCGGGGAGGTGGCCCGAGGGAGGCTCGGGTGGACGGGGTGACGGGAGAGGGGCTCCTGGAGGGAGGACAGGGAGACGGGGCCGCGCCTCTGGTGGCGGAGCCTCGGTGAAGCTGCCCCTGCAGGAGATGGGAGCCAAATGCTCCCGGGGGTCGGGGGGGGGGGAGCTCCTGGCCCGAGGAGCTTGTTCTGGAAGGTCCGGTGGCCCTGGGGGAGCAGATGCCCAGGGGACTGCCATCCTGCGTCCCTCCCTGCGGACGCAGGCCAAGCCCTCAGCCCGTCCCCACTTCCCCATGTACAGACAACAGGGACGCCTGTGCCCATACTCAGAGCCCCAGCCTCAGACGCAGGCAGCAGCGCCCTGTCCGGCCTTGGAGGTGGAGTCTCCAGGAAGGTGCAGAGGAGGGTCCCCCAAGCCTGTAGAGAAAATAAACCCAAATTAAGGCCCTTTCAGACGTCACAGGGACTGGTGGCAGCTTTTAAACTGTCAGCAGTGAGACTTCTGGGTTTAAAGGAACTAGAAACCGGGCACTTTCCTGAGAGTGCCGACACAGAGCCCTGCCTTGGTGTCCAAGTCCCTCCGTTGCATTTTAAGAACATCATTACGTGGTGCGGCGTCCACGCGGCTCTGTGGGTTTTGCATGTGTGTTTGCCTGTGTCCGGTCTCTGAGGCAGCACCCAGAAGGCTGGCCATGTTTTTTACTAAATAGGAAAACGAAGTGAGCAAAGAGACCACCTCTCCCAACCAGAAGGGATTTTAAATAATGACCCACGTGAGCAGTGTCACCCGCAAAGTCCACGATCAGCCACGAGGGAGGGGAGGTGGGCTCAGCACAAAAGTTCAGTCACAAGCACCATTTCTGGGGCGTGTGGCCCCGGACATCCCTACCTCACCCGTGTGACAGGGACACGTGCAGACACAAGCACACACACACACACACACCCACACACCCCTCCCCGGGGGACAGGCCGGTGACTGGAGGGTGGTGTTGGCGCTGAGAACAGCCGGGGCAGATGCAGCTTGTAAACAAGGCCCAGGGCGGACCTCTCCCAGCCCCCCAGCGGCTTTCTCGATGCCCGGCCTGTGGTCGGCCTCCCACAGCCCCTCTCCACCCAGACTCACAAGACTCGACCTGCCGGACACGCGTTTGTGCGTCTGCTGAGTGCCGGTGCTGGGCTGTAGGAGGCGCGGAGGGGCAGACAGGGACCTGCTCTCTCCCCCCTGCGCTGGCGGACGGGCCACCTCACTGCTGGGACCTGAGGCAGGATCGTCAGTACCTGGGGCCGGGCCAGGAAGTGGGTCCGGGCCGACCGAGGCGCCTGAACGCTGGCCGCCAGGTCCTCTGAGGATGCTACAGGGAACTGGTTGCTCAGGACCAGGTGGCTTTCCCTGCCTCACAGCCTCGGGCTGAAGGAGACACTCAGCCCTGATGACCAATGGCCTTGACGGACCACCATCTGGACAGGGACAGACACCGCATCTCACCCCACCCCCGCTTGTCCCCCCTCTGGCTGGGAGAGTGCCCAGGGAAGCCCCTCCAGGGCCACCTCTGAGGGGAAGGGACCCCTTTTCAATGGTGAATAATTTGTTTTCAATCCTAGGAGGAAAGTGGACTCCCAGGCCCACGTCATGTCTGTCTCCCAGGCCTAGTTCAGCCGACTCACCTACAGGGCCATAGAGGCCCCACTGCCCAGTGGCCTGCCGGCCCCTCCCCTCCGCTGGGGCTGGGCAGCGGTGCCTCCAGAGGCCATCTGTCCGGCCCTCCCCTTGCTCCCAGGTGCCCTGCAGGCTGGTCCAGCTGCCCCTCTGCAGCTGGGGTTCAATGAGCTGAGCCATCAACACTTGGCTGAGAAATGGGGCTTCTCACCTTCCTCCTCCCTCAGCCACAAATGACCCCAGAGAGTCTGAGATCAAAGGGCCCAGCCCTCCCATCCCTGCCCTCCATCACCCCAGGGCAGGAATTCACACGCTGGGGGGCAAGGGGCCCAGGTGTGGATGGCTGAGTAGGGGGCACCACCTGTGAAGGTGGGTGAGTTTGAACTTTCAGAAGGAGGCCGCCAGCCACCTCCAGGTGACACCTTCCTGCACTCAGAGGCTGTGGGATGCGTTCCAGGGGGTCCTTCCTTCAATGTCTTTGGCTTGAGACCTCTAACCCTGCTGTCCTCCCCCTGCGGCCAGGTCTGCAGGCCCAGGACCCACACGTCCTGGGAAAATGCCCCCAGCAAGGCAGAGCAGAGCCAGCGGGTCCTGGAGTTCAGAGGCCGGGGCTCCACTTCTCCAGGAGGAGCCGTAATTTGAAGCATAAAGAGGAGCAGGAGGGCGTGGGGAGGGGCCCCACCCGTGTCCCGGACTTTCCTGCTCAGCTGCTGTGTGTTAACTGGAAAGTGCCCCTGCCGCCTGGCGCTGGGCCCCGGGTCTGTGAAGTGAGTGCTTTTCCTCAAACACGTCTCAAGGAGCCCCGGAGCATGTGGGGTGCTTGGCCCGAAGATGGGGTTCTGTCCCCATGGCTCCACGCCAGGTGCTCCGTCCATTCAGACGACATCTGATGAGTGGTGTCTGTTAACCTCAGTTAGTGTTTCTATTTGTTTGGTCAATCCTCACCCCAGGTTATATTTTTCCACTGATTTTTAGAGAGAGTGGAATGGAGGTAGGAGGTGAGAGAGAGAGAGAGGGCATCAATGTAAAAGAGACATTGATGCCCTTGACTGGAATCGAACCCTTGACCTTCAGTGTGAGGGCCAGCGCTCTAGCCACCGGCCAGGGCAGCCTCAGTTAACCTGTTAGTGATCTCGGAGCAGCTGGTTCTCGCTGGTTCCCAGGACACGTGGGTTCCAGGTGGCGGCGTCTGCGTGGGCCCTGGGCTCAGACCCCGTGAAAGTTGTTTTGGGAACAACGTGGCTTCTGTCTATGAACCCAGGCCCAGTGGTCGCTGGCATTTGCCGCGAACTAGTGAGAGAGTTGTCAACAGGAAATTCTTCCAACACCAGACAACTTTATTCAAAACCTGCCCCATGAAAAAGACGCACAAGCTTGCTGGCTCCTGGCGGGCTTTCCAGACCTGACTCCCGGCTCAGGGCCCTCGGTGCCGTGGGCAGTCTTCTCGAGCGCATGGGGTGCAGAGGAGGCCCTGCCTGTGGCTGAGCCTGGGCCGACCTCCGGTGGCCCCACCCACAGCCCCAGCCCTGAGCCTGGACGCACTGGCCCGTCCAGCAGACTGGCCCCTGTCGCTGGGCTCACAGTAGGTGCTCAGTGCCCATTGGTGCAGAGATGAAGGGGGATTAATGAGCGTGGAGATGCCGCCCAGGGCCCTGTCGGTCGCAGGGCTGACTCTGTCAGCAGAGGGGCCGCCGAGTGGCCGTGAGCAGCGCACAGCTGTCCTCCCTCCAGAGCGAGCCCCTCCTCACACACACCCTCCCAGCAGCTGCCAGGCGGCCGGGCCTTTGGTGCCTGTGCCCAGCGAGCCAGACTCCGGCAGGTGGCCTCCGCAGGTGACAGTCCCCGATCCCGTTTCCCGTCCCGGGCTCTCTGGTCCCCCTCCTGCGGGGAGGCTGTGCTGTGAGCAGGGAGCCATTCCTCCTTCCTGTCCTCACCTCTGCTCCTCCCGCGGGGAGACCCTGACCAGCCCGGAGGAGCCCGCCTGAGGTGCGGGGCCCCCGAAGGCGCCGAGGAGGCGGATGGGTGGCCAGCTGCCCACAGTGATGTCTGCCCCGCTCTGAGCAAACACCGGGTGCTCCGACCACTCAGGCCCCAGGTGTGGGCAGGAGTTCGGGGACCCACCCCCATGCCACCAGCCGGAGAACAGGACCAGGGAGGACCCTGGGCTCTGACTGGACCGCCTTGGGCTGCGCTGGGCCTTTGACCCGTCACACGGCCCTTCATGGAGGGAGTCTGGGCCCGGGCAGGCACGAGCTGTGTGGTCTCGGACAAGCTCCTCCCCCTTCTGGTCCTCGGTGTCCCCTTCACCTAGTCGGGTGCCCCCTGGGGGGGTGACAGCGGTGGAGGCAGGACCAGCAGAGCCCGTGAGTGGTGGCCGACCCTGGCCTTCACCCGGAGTTCTCCCCCCGCCTCCTCCTGAGGCCCTTTCTCCCCATGTGCTGTCCCCCGAGACATGAAGTTCCTTGAAGAGACATCCCGACCCCCACAGTCTCCTCATTGAAAAAAGAGAAGAGAATGTCAAGTCGGTTCTGCAAAGCTTGTCACGATTTTAGTGACGATGGGTGTCAACGTCCTTGGGCCCTGGCCGGGTGGTTGGTGTTATCCAGGCACCGAAACGTCGCCGGTTTCGTCCCCGGCCAGGGCCTGCACAGGAAGCAGCCAATGAATGCACACGTAAGTGGAACTACAAGCTGATGTTCTCTCCCCCTCCCTTCCTCTCTCTCTCTAAATCCAATTTTTAAAAAATAATCTGTTGTCAGGAGATCTGGGGAGTGAGGGCACCCGTGTGGGGTGCTAAATGCCCCGAACTGTCTAATGTCCTTCTGAAAAGTTTGTATTTAGTCACTAAGTGCAAACACGAGCCAATGCCCCTGACCCCGCGCCACTCCCCCGTGGGGGCGCCCTGTCTGTGGAGTGGCCGCCGAGTGGCCGTGAGCAGCCCACAGTCTGAGGCGACTCTCGGACCCTCCGGACGGCTGAGGGCCGGTGGTTTCTGGGAGCTCAGCCCAGAGGCAGCTCCTCTGGCCACGTGCCCGTCCCCGTATTAGACCCTTTTCTGCTTAAACTGGCGCAAGTAGGGGTGGCCTTCTGCCCTCGAACTCGGACACCCCCGAACGCCTGTGTTTGCCCACAGCTGGGCCTGTTCTCGGGCTCCTGCCGGAGGGGACCTCTCAGAGGTGGGCGAGCACCTGGGGCCTCTGTCTTCTGTCCAAGGAGACGTGCCGACCACGACGCAGTGTTGGTTCAGCGACTGCTCACTCCCACCCTCCCTTCTGGGAGGGGCTCACGTCCACCCCAGGGGCTGGGCTTGGTCAGTGAGAGCGTCTGAGTCAGCACCTGCCTGGCCCCAGGTGACAGCAGAAGCAGAGCCCCACCGAGCAGCCACGCGGGAGGGAGGACCCCGGCTCTGTGTCCCCGAGCTCGGGGCGGGGTTGTTATGCAGAGTCCATGGCGACAGCGGGCTCACACCTCCAGGACTGTTTCCAGAATAAAACAAGAAAATGGACAGGAGGGGCTTCCTCGGCTCTGCCATCGGCTGTTTGGCTATTCGTTGGGACAGCAGAGGTCTGGTTACACAGTCCTGCTCTGGGCGGCGCCGGCAGGCCCTGCCTCTCGCCTCTCCTGCCCTTACACGGGTGACTCCCAGGCTCCAAGCACGAGGGGCCCTGGGGGGCTCCCCCAGGAAGGCGCTGAGCCCCTGCGAAGCCGTTCTGAGTCACCTCTCTGCCTCCTCCCTGCCGGCCGCCGGCATGAAACCTATTTCCTTGTTCACTTGCCCAGCTGCTCAGGGTGGAGCCCCAGCCCGGCCTCCGTGGACCTCACAGAGCGTCTTCCACCAGCGACGCCGCCGCCTCCCCCAGGCCCCACGGAGGATGTAATGGGCACAGACGCCGGGTGCTGGCCCCACTGCGAGCTGCCTTCTCCCTTCCTCCGAAGGGTGGCTCTATCCCCTGTTCGCACTTGCGGGTCGACTCCTAATGGATTCAGGCGCACAGCCGCTTCCGCAGACGAGGGGGCCTGGCCCTGTCCCGGTAAAACTGCCCTTGGCCAGCGTGTGGAGGGTGCAGCCCCCTCTTTCCTATCACATTTCCCACAGCTGGTGCAGGAACCCCGAGATGCTGAGGGAGGTTGGGAGTCACACAAGCTGAGCAAACCCAGCCGAGGTCCCGATGTCCCTGAGCCAGTTTCCTCGGAATGAAGGTGGGAGCCACACTCTCGCAGGCGGCCTGTGGACTGAGCCCCGGAGGCTGGGGCGTCCCTCCCGCAACGGCTCCCGCTTGTCCTTCCTGGGCCTCTCCTTCCACCTCCTCCTGTGGTGGGTCTCTCTCTGTCTCCCTCTCTCTCTCTGTTCCCCCCCCCCCCCACTCTCTGTCTCCCTCTCTCTGTCTCCCTCTCTCTCTGTCTCCCTCTCTCTGTGTCTCCTTCTCTCTCTGTCTCCCTCTCTGTGTCTCCGTGTAGAAGGCAGAGAGAGACAGGCATGGCCCAGCCACCCCCTCTTCAGGTGATGCTGGGCTGACCAGGGCACCACATGGGGCCTCCATCGCTCACTGAGACGGGGAGAAGGAGGGAGAGGAGAGCCTGGCCATCCTACTACGCGCATGGGCCTGAACCCCATGCCAGGACAGCTCTCGAGTGACTCTCCAGAGAATTCCACGGACAGAAAAAGCTGATCCCACATGTATGATTCCTTCTCTATAACACACTGGTTTGTTTTGAAAAAAGGAGAGTCTAGCCCGGCCGGCGTGGCTCAGAGGCTAAGCGTTGGCCTAGGAACCAGGAGGTCAGGGTTTGATTCCCGGTCGGGCACATGCCTGGTTTGCGAGCTCCATCACGTGTGGGACATGCAGGAGGCAGCTGATCAATGATTCTCTCTCATCATTGATGTTTCTCTCTTTCTCCCTCTGCCTTCCTCTCTGAAATCAGTAAAAACATATTTTATAAAAAAGAAAAAAGGAGCATCTAGGAAAGAAAGTTGCGGGGAAGAATCAACCACTGAGGGAAGGGCAAGGAAAGGCAGGAAACATGGTAATGACTGGAGGTTGACTTAAACAAAGAATCACTCTGCAGAGCACCTGAGCCAGAGAGGCCTGGCCTGGGGGAGCAGGGAGAAGCGGGGAGGGACAGGGACGGGGGGAGGGAAGGGAGAGGGGAGGGGAGGGGAGGGAGACAGGGAAGGGGTGGAGGAGGGGGAAGGGGGAAACCGTCCCTGCGCAGGAACAGGAGGGTGACACATCGGTGACGCGAGACAGGACTCATGTCGCTGCTCTCCCCGAGGGCAGGGACACACAACACAGCATAGAAATCACGTGTGTCCCCCATGGAGACAACAAGTGCCATGTGTATGATGAACACAATGCCTCCCCCTGAAGGAGGAGCTGTGTGTGGAGCTGCCCAGTCCGAGTTTGGGACCTAAGATCGAAAGGCCTGTGGCCTCTGGAGAAACTAAACTTTATCTTATAATGGTATAAACTAAACATCAACGATACTCTGAGATGTGTCATATCACAGAAATATTTCTATCCTAGTAGACTTTTCTTAGTTTGTTTTTAATATATTTTTACTGATTTCAGAAAGGAACAGAAAGGGAGAGAGAAACATCAATGATGAGAGAGAATCATTGACTGGCTGCCTCCTGCATGTCACCCACTGGGGACCGAGCCCACAACCCAGGCATGTGCCCTGACCAGGAATTGAACCGTGACCTCCTGGTTCACAGGTCGACGCTCAACCACTGAGCCATGCCAGCTGGGCCCAGTAGACTATTGGAAACAGGTCTAATTTGCAATGGTAAGACAGAAGCGAGATGCCTGTTGATGAAAATGGAACCAATCGAGTCTCTAAATCTAATGACCGATTTATAGGAAAAGAATTTACAGACACTGCAGGAATGGTCAGTAATATCTAAAAAGCAGGCCATGCAGGACCAACCTGGCTTCCTTGCCAGTTAAGTCTCACGGGTCGGGGAGACTGACTGATGGACTCTTTTATGAGACAGTCAGAAAGCTGGACACGGCTGGGAGTCTCAGGACTCACAGTTCATCTGTAAAGGTGTGATCATGCTGCTATGACGATAGTTTGCAATACAGGCATTATCTGTTAGAGGCGAAAACATTTACAGATGAAGTGATAGGATTGCTGGGACTTGCTTCAAAATAATCTGGGGGTTGGGGGGGACATGGGCGAGGGGTACGTAGGGTTTCATCTCAACTTTTGAATGCATTTGAAATGTTTCATAATAAAATACACGAATGAATGAAGCACTGGAGGAATTCAAGGAGAAGCAGTTATACCTCTTCATAAGCCAAAGCCTGCTGGCACTTCAGATAGTAAAAGAGTCAAGATCTTCCATAGGAAGTCACCTGACCAGGCAGACAACAGCCTCACGCCCATGGCACCTGGAAGGTCGGAATAAGAGCTGCTGATGTTTCAGGAGGGCCCAGCCCCAAACTGGCTGTGAATTTGGAGCAAATGGAGATTTTATATTCAAGATTTTCTCACTATAAAATGTTAAACTTATTTTTCTCATTGAATTATGTGGGACATGGGATAATTATAAATCTATCCTATATAATAAAGTGGTAATATGCAAATTGACCCTCACACCCTTGCACAAGATGGCCGCCCCCATGTGGTCAAAGATGGCCACCATAAGATGGCTGGCAGGGGAGGGCAGTTGGGGGTGACTGGGCCTGCAGGGGAGGGCAGTTGGGGGCAACCAAGCTGGCAGGGAAGGGCAGTCAGGGCCAATTGGGCCAGCAGGGGAGCAGTTAGGCATCCATCAGGCTGGCAGGGGAGTGGTTAGGGGGTGATCAGGCAGGCAGGCAGGCGAGTGGTTGGGAGCCTGCAGTCCCAGATTGTGAGAGGGATATCCACAGGGATTGGGCCTAAACCGGCAGTTGGACATCCCCTGAGGAGTCCCAGATTGGAGAGGGTGCAGGCTGGGCTGAGGGACACCCCCCTAGTGCATGAATTTCATGCACTGGGCCTCTAGTTAAAGAGATAAAAGAAAATAAAAATGACCCTGAACCTATACCAAACTTCCTGATAAGTTTTGACAGGCAGCTGTTCTCAGCAGTTTGTGGAACTAAGAAACCATGTGTTTTGGTTATTGATTAAAGTATTGACACCTGACCTTACTCCAAGCTTCCAATGGAGTGAAAAGGCATTGCCCATTTCCCTGGGATTTTTCCTTAACAGTTGTGTGGAGGACAGGTGACCTCTAGGCATTTATTAGCTCAGTATTCTTGAGGGAAAATCTAGACCCTTCAATATCATTTGCTTTATCAGAATTCTGCAATGTTTTACTAAAGGGTCACTAGTAACCTTTAGTTTTACTAAAGCTGTGGGGAGGAGGTGGCACAATTTTCTCTCGTTTTCTCCGGACAAACCCAAGACTTGTTACGTGGCTGTGAAAAAAGCCTGGGCTTCGGTTTCATAACCAACAGGTGATTCTGACTGCTATTTTGGCCCAGCTATTACCTGACTATCTTTGAACACAGTCAGCAAACCAGCTCCTCCTCCCAGCCCTGCCCTGCCCCACCCCCCACCCCAACGTCATTATTACTTACCAATTAGGAGACGGTCAGGTGTACCTACTGATGTCCACATGTCTGCCAAACAACCTGCTTTTTTTACCAACTCAAATCACGCTACCAGCTAATATTTTCCATTAAGTTGGTCACTAGACTGGACCTACAACCAAAGGATTTTAAGAAGGTTAGTTGGTTCTTTTGGAATCATGCACAAATGGAAGAGGAGTTATTGAATGTAGATTTCTAAAATTAAAAAAAAATAATAAAGTCCATTAAGAGAAAATTAAAGAAAACCTTTCATTGCCAATGATATATCTGATAAGAGGTTAATGTTCAAAATTTATTAAAAAGTCATACAATTAAACATCCATAAAAAACAAACCCCAAAACAACCTAATTAAAAAATGGTCAGGCCCTAGCTGGTTTGGCTCAGTGGATAGAGCGTCAGCCTGTGGACTAAAGGGTCACAGGTTCTATTCTGTTCAAGGGCATTTGCCTGGGTTTCGGGCTTGATCCTCAGTAGGGGGCGTGCAGGAGGCAGCCAATCAATGATTCTCTCTCATCATTGATGTTTCTATCTCTCTCTCCTTTCCTCTCTGAAATCAATAAAAAATATTTTTAAAAAATGGTCAGAAGAACTGAATGGACACTTCTTCAAAGAGGACATACAGATGCCAATACGTATGAGAAGGTCCTCAACGTCACTGATCATCAGAAACGCAAATTATAACCACAATGAGGCACCACCTCACACCTGTCAGAGTGGCTGCCATCAATAAACCAACAAGTGCTGGCGAGGATGTGGAGGAAAGGGAACCCTAGCTTACTGCTGGTGGGGAGGCAGACTGGTGCAGCCACTGTGGAAAACAGTGTGGCGTTACCTCAAAATATTAAAAGTGGAACTGCCATTTGATCCAGCAATTCCACTTCCGGGCATATAGCTGAAGAAAACCGAAACACTAATTCAAAAGAATATATTCAGCTCTATGTTCATTGCAGCATTATTGACAACTAGAGGCCCAGTGCATGAAACTCATGCACTTGCGGGGTCCCTCAGCCCGGCCTGCGCACTCTCACAGTCCGGGAGTCCTTGGGGGGTGTCTGACTGCTGGCTTAGGCCCACTCCCTGGGGGACCCCTCACTCCTTACTGCCCGCCTGCTTGCTGCTCCTTACCACTTGGCTTGATGCTCCTTAGCGCTGCCACGGAGGCGGGAGAGGCTCCTGTCACTGCTGCGGCGCTCGCCAGCCATGACCCTGGCTTATATGCTGAGCAGTGCTCCTCCTATGGGAGGGCACTGACCACCAGGGGGCAGCTCCTATGTTGAGCATCTGTCCCCTGGTGGTCAGTGCACATCATAGTGACCAGTCGTTCCACCGTTCAGTCATTTTGCATATTTGGCTTTTATTATATATGATGGTCAAGATATGGAAGCATTCCAAGTGCCCATCAGTAGATGAGAGCATAAAATAGCTGTGGTATAGCCCTAGCCGGTTTGCCTCAGTGGATAGAATGTCGGCCTGTGGACCAAAGCGTCCCGGGTTCGATTCCAGTCAAGGTCACGTACCTTGGTTACAGGCTCCTCCCTGTCCTGGGCCCTGCTTGAGGTGTGTGCAAGAGGCAACAAATTGATGTGTTTCTCTCACACTGATGTTTCTATCTTTCCCTCTCTCTTCCACTCTCTCTAAAATCAATGGAAAAATATCCTCGGGTGAGGAATAACAACAAAAGCTGTGGCACATCTACACAGGGGAATACTATGCAGTCATAAAAAAGAAAGGAAATCTTACCATCTGCGACAGCGTGGATGGACCTGGAGGGCGTTATGCTAAGTGAAATAAGTCAGAGAAAGACAAATGCCAAATGATTTCACTTATATGTGGAATCTAAAGAACAAATCAAATGAATAAACAAAATAGAAACAGACTCACAGACACAGAGACTAAACTGAGGGCTGCAGATGGGAGGGGGGTTGGGGGAAAGGTGAGGGGATTAAGAAGCACAGACTGGTAACTACAAAATAAAATCAAGCGCGCTGCCTGGTGCGGCTCAGTCGGTTGGCACATCATCCTGTGCACCACGGAGCGGCGGGTCTGAGTCCCATTCCGGGCACATGTGGGAGGCGGCCGAACAGTGTTTCTCTCTCTCCTTCCTCTCTCTGAAATCAATTTTTTAAAAAATCAGTTAAAGCCCAGCTGGCGAAGCTGAGTGGTTGAGCATTGACCCATGAACCAGGCAGTTGCCGGTTTGATTCCCAGTCCGGGCACATGCCCGGGTTGAGGGCTCGATCCCCAGTAGGGGATGTGCAGCTGATCAATGACTCTCTCTCATCATTGATGTCTCTATCTCTCTCTCTCTCTCCCCCTCTCCCTTCCTCTCTCTCAAATCAATAAAAACACCTTTAAAAGCAGTTAAAAAATAAAGATAGCCCTGCCGGTGTGGTTCAGTGGTGGAGCATCATCGACCCATGAACCAGGAGGTCATGGTTTGATTCCTGGTCAGAACCCTCGACCCCATGGCGCCCGGGTCTCCTGCCCTGTCCGTGTCCTCTGTGCCTGTCACTCTCAGGAAAAGCTCTCCTTGAGAAGACTCCCAGGAAAGCAGGAATGGGGAATGCCCCGTGGCATTTAAAGCTTCCTGGAGGTGTCCCTGCGCTGGAGAGGGTCCTGGGAATCCCAGGAAGCAGGAAGAACAGGGCTGACTTCCTGGAAAGCTAACCAGCACCGGGGGTGTAGAGACACACGTTCTCAGCATTTTAAATGAAGGAAAACAGCAGCTTCGCCACAGCCGGGCCAGCGTGTCCGCACCTGCTAGGCCTCGTGGTGGTTCTCAACAATCAATTCTGAAAGGGAGCGAGGGATGTCAGCACTAACCACAGCTTTGGGAACAGTTAAAGAAAAATATTTAAAAGGAAATTAAATAGAGATCCTTAACACGTCTATTACAAGGGTTCACGTTTCAGACAGCCTCGGACTCCAATGCTGGTCAGACTCAGCATTACAGCGAACTCCCCCTATGGTTTAGAAAATGTGGTCATTCTAACTACAGAATTTCCTTTTACCCTCATTAGGGCAGGTCTGCCCTGGACTTACTGGATTTTTCTTCTGTGCAAGAGAAAAAAAGGCAAATTTACCTGTGACCTACGAGGAAAACACATTTAGCCCTTGCCACTGGCAGGTGGAAGGGGCCGGGCCAAATTCCCCGGAACCGAAGGCTTCGAGTTAAATGCAAGAAGCGCAGGTCCGACTTGTGCTCCTGACCTTGGGGGTCCTCCTCCCACCAGCACCCAAGCAAAACCCTCACCCAGGTCCTTAGATTATCAGAATATCCAGGTTCTTTGGAAGGGAATTTACCAAAGTACAAGAAATGAAGGACTTGCTGGTAGCAGAAAACCAAGGAAAACGAGAGAGAGGCCAGTGGAATTCTGTCTTAATCTCAGTTCGCCACCGGTCAGATCCCTGGAATCCTTGGGTTTCCCTGTTTCCTAAGAAATTCTGTTTTGATTTTTGTCTGCTGAAACCACGACCAGCCCCTCCTGCTTCCTTTCTCTCTCCATCTCCCCGCCCCACCCCGGGGCCTCCACATACATTCTTACCTCCTGCAGTAGATTGCTACCTTGCTACTGACTTTGTCCCTTCCACCTGGTGTCAGCACTAGCTGAGACCTGGAGCGGCGAGGCGCCCTCCTCCCAGGCGAGGCGCAGGGCTTGCACAGGAGCTCAGCCAAGCCAGGCACCAGGACCTTGGCCAGCGACAGGTCTCCTTCCCACCGCCGGCCAGGCTGACACTGCCCCCTGGTGACCTCCAGGAGAGAGGCCCGCACCTGCCCTCTTGAAGGAGTTGGTTTCCAAGCGACCCCAGCCAACTCCCAGGCAGGGGGCTCCCAGCAGTGTCTGGGTGCAGAGAAGGTGCAGGCCCTGGGGCTACGGGAGGGGGCGGGCAACGTGGTGCAATCACACGCCAGGTCGCCTGTGTGTTTCCAGCTCAGCTCTGTGGGCAGCAAACCACACCCCAGGCCCTTTACTGAATGGAGATGTTTCCCATTTATAGAAAAATACTTTCCAAAGATGACGAGTTCCAAGGAGCCACTAAGACCAGGTGGGCGTCCTGGGAAGATGCCTGGGAAGGGCCTTCAGGACAGAGATGCTGACTGTGGCCTTTCCCTCTGTTGGACGTATTCTGTCACCTCTAAAATGCACACATGCGTGAGTTCCCCGTCCCAGAGAGAAAACTCGCCCCAGAGTGTTGGCAGACAAACCCTTCAGGCCCGCCCAGCAGAACCGAGGGTGAGGTTCTGGACCCCCAGTGCTCCCAGCCTTCTGGCTCCCCCAGTTGTCCATGGACACAGGGGCTACCTCCTCCACGGAGCTCCTGACCACACTGCGTAGTGGCCGGCAGCTGGCAGGCGAGTGGCAGGGCTGTCTCTGGCTCCGCAGACCCTATAGCTCCTCTCCAGAGGCAGGGTCCCTTGAGTGCACGTCCCCCCTGCCCCCCCTGCCAGTGGGAGGTTCTGAGGCTGGTGTGGCCCCAGTGACAGGCACTGTATGGATGTCAGGCTCCTGCCCCACACAGTCCACCTAACCAGCCCCTTACCTGTGCCAAGAGCCCTATAATCACCCCTCACCCCCTCCCAGGGCTGTTTCTGAGGGAACTTGTCTGCAGAGGAGCTGGTAGAGTTTCCAAGTGTGTGACCACCATCTGGGCATTGGATGGTTTACCATGCAAGCGTTCAGGTCCCGGCCCTGAGGGGAAGGTGGTACACCTGGGGTGGCCCAGAATCAGTTTAGGGCAAGTGCTCTGCGGAATACAGGGGACCCACCTTCCTGAGGTGCAAAAGGCAGGCACCCATCAGTTGGGACACTGTGGTGACCAAGACCGTCTCCTACTAGACGGCCCCACCCTCCCAGGCAGGCTCGCAGTCAGTCTCACAGGCTCACTTCCCTGCCTGCAAGTCAGAGTGGGAAACACAGAGGCCCAGTGGCAGCTGCAGGTCGCAGCTGGGGTGGGGTGGAGTGGGGCAGGCAGCCCATCCAGCGGACCCAGAGAAGTATTTCTGCTAAGAACAAGTGTCTACACAGCATTCCAACTCAGTGTGTGAATCCAGACATGAATCCAGAGTGAGCTGTGTCCTGGCACGAATATCACTGGTCTCAGCGTAACCAGAATCGAAAGCTAGCTGTCAAAGGAAGTCGTCCCTCGAATCTGTCCAGGTGCTAAAAGGCTGCCTTTTCAGGTGGGTAATTATGGTGGAACCATCTAGAAAAGCCGCCCAGTAACTGGAGTCAGAGTTGGCTCAGAGGGGCCCACGCACCAGCACATGGAGGCTGAAGGTGACTCCTGACTCCTTCACACACAGGCCTTCAAAGGAGACCATGTCCAAGCTCTGGAGGAAACGGGGCTAAACAACTTGTGCCTGAAGCTGTGAAAAAGATGGCTACTAGGAACCTTCAGAGGGGAGGACTCAGAATTCTAGACACACACATTCATATAATTTCAAATAGTGAAAAAATGAATCCCAAACTCAACCAAGTCCTTTGAAACGAAAAAATAAAATAGCCCGTTTATATAATTGCAATGGTTGTGTCAGCTCGACTGGATCACAGGGTGCCGATATTTGGCTGATTATTCCTGGGTGTCTGTGAGGGTTTCTACAGCATTTTAAGTCAGGAGCTGAGTGAGGCGGCTGCCCTCCTGCAACGCTGAGGCCCGGAGGAGCCCGAGTGGGGAGCGCAGAGCAGGGAGGGTCCTCCCGCCCAGCACACTGCAGTGGGAACCTGCTCCTGGCTCCGGCCCTGGCTCGCAGACGGCAGATCCACGGAGTCACTTCCTCACCGTAAGTCAGCTGCTTCCCTAGAGAACTAGTCCAATAAGGATGAACTCAATGACGTGGCTGGTTTCCACCAGACCAAACTAGGGGCTTTAATAATTTTAACTCTTAACGAGGTCAACAGTAAATTCTCCGTTAGGCTACAAAGAAAACCATCTAGCTATGTTGTATAATTGGACTTGCTCAACACCAAGAAAACTAGTCCAAGATTATATGTAACGGAGCTAAAATGTACATAATTCTAGAGCAAAAACTACCTCAGCGCCAAAATTTAGGTCTGATTTTAACATTCCTAAGCTGTTTGGAAAAATTATCCGAGATTTCTGGCTAAGGCCCATGTAAAGGCCTATTTGCTTTTACGATTTTCCTCTATGTAGTGATTAAAAGATGAGTCTCCAAAACAGCCCCTCCAGGCTGCGTGTCCCCAACCCCGGGAATGTGATTCCAAGGTGTTCACTTACATCCACCGATGCCTTAGTAAGACCCTGAGGGAGGAAAGGAAACCATGGAGAAGACGCCCTCTGCATGAGACGGGTCAGCCATCTCCACAGACAAAAGTCAACTTTTCCAGATAAACTTCTTGCTCATAAATGTAAGGAAAACTGACATGAGCCGTTTATTTTTTCATCCTTAAAATAAAAAAAATAGCTCTGGAGGACAGAAAAGTGTGGAAGGATGAGGAAAATGAAAGGAAATTCAGCTCCCGGACCTGTGCTGCTGAGAGAAGACAAGTTCTAACAGGACGAGCACATCAGGGTTTATTTCAATAAACAAAGCAGCGCGTGGCACAGAGGTCAATCCTTCCGCAGGGGCACCGTCTCCTCCCGGATGCCCTCCTTGGTCACGATGCAGATCCGCAGGGCGTCCCCGGTGTACACGTCCCTCTCGGCAGCAGAAATGAAGACGTCTTTCACGAGCTGCATGGCTCTGTCCAAAGACAGCGGGACATGCTCCACATTCTGCATGTTCTTAAAACCAACCTGGTGGGACAGGAAACTTGGGTGAGGCATCATGTGACCGTACAGAGGACCAAGCCCCTTGTCCTCCGCTTTCACATGTCTGAGAGTTCATAACAAACACGTCGCACGGATCAGTGTCCTCCCACACAGATGCGTGGAGACAAAGCCCTGGCTCCCAGGAAGCCCCTGCCCTGGAGGTGGGCAAGGAGCAGAGCGTTACAGACTGTGCTGCAGCTGAGGAGGGAGAGGGGCCAGGAGAGCCCAGCAGCCACGACCAGACCCGCTAGAACAAAGGACACCTGAGTTGGGCGTGAAGGAGCGAGGCTGCGGCATGTCCAAGGTCAAGGAGATGGGACAGACAGTGCTCCCAGGGGCTGTGGAGTGGAGCGAAGGGAGTGGAGGTAGTAAGCAATGAGCAGAGAAGTTACTGCATGTGACAAACTTCAGAGAAGCGAGGAGAATGACCTGGGGAAGGGAGCCAGAATGCAGGACAGATGTGAGGAGATACAGCAATCCAGGCAAGATGCCATGATGGTCTGAGTTCAGTCAGCAGAAATGGAAAAGGAGCATGTTAATAACACACAGAGATGGTATCGGGGAGAAAGTTTTTTTCAGGAAACTCGGGTGAGGCTGTAAGGAGCACTGAAAAGATGGACCAACCGTGGTCAGCACCAGAGACCTGGAAGTCACAGGGATGCAGGAAGCAGGCAGGCGTGGGGTAGGTGAGCAGTGGCCGAGGGCCAGCAGAGACCAGGAGGTCTGGGCGGGCAAATCAGCCATAGTCCACAAGGATTTACAAGAAAGCCTGGACTTCCCCCCACTCCCCGGAGCGGAGGAGGACTGGGGCAGTGTCGTTACCTGGTTGTCCAGCAGGGGCTGCAGCATGGCACTTGCTGAACCTCCCGCCTTGAAGGAGTCTCTCTGGTAGGAGCCTACGGGGTCAAAGCTGTACACGGCTCCCTTCCCTTCAAGAAGGAAACATTCTCCATGAGGCTGCATCCTGACCCCAATCTCAAATCACGGCAAAGTGTGAAGCTGAATGGACTGACTTAGCTAAAATTTCAGCAACTCTCAGCGAGGAGCACAAGCCCTGTTGTACAGGGGATACCAGCAGCCTGTCCCCCCGTCCCCCAGAGCCCACCTGCCACTCCTGTCTCCACGTGGTGTCTGCCACCAGACTGCACTCTGCACGCCAACCCTCCCGCCCCCTCCTTGACTTCCTGTGTGCATGTGGCCTCACAGGCATGCCAGTTAATGGTCACAGGTCCTGCTCTAAGTTCTGCACCAAATTCCTCCTGAACATCCCTAGTTGGTATGGAACCAAAACTGCAATCTCTCTGAAGCTGGCCTGTGAAACACGGCAGTTTGGACAAGGCCATTTCTGTAGCTCCTAAG
Organism: Eptesicus fuscus; assembly: GCF_027574615.1. Classification (NCBI taxonomy): domain Eukaryota; kingdom Metazoa; phylum Chordata; class Mammalia; order Chiroptera; family Vespertilionidae; genus Eptesicus; species Eptesicus fuscus. The sequence continues at coordinate 98,352,053 of NC_072482.1, forward strand.
AGCAAAACCTTTCTAGCAGCCTCAACTCCATCAGCAGAAGGGGGCACTTCCACAGCGATGGACAGCCTACAGAGAGGGTGGGGCTGGGGCATGGAAATCAGACCTGACCATCACACCTGGGTGCAGCATTGTCAAGAGGAATGGAAGCCAAAAACTGGAACAGAAATTTGAAGGAAGCCTCCAATGTAGAAGACAGAGCCAAAAACAAACAGCATGAAAACCAATCTGATAAAATGCAACAACTCAAGGAAACTTCAAAGTACAAAGTCTAACAAGAGCAGGATTCTTAAAAAAAAATAAGGAAACTGAAAAACAAAAAAGGGAAAGCTGGTGGAGAAGGTGAAGAGACACAGTAAGTGAGGAAAGACCCTGGACGAGGGTCAGAACCCAGGATGAAACAGAGGCCAACGGCGAAGTCTCAGAAAGGCCTGCCGGTTTCTTTTTCAGAAATCCGCTGGGAGAAAACCAAGAAAAGGGATGCTTTGGTCAGAGCTGAAGACTGTCGGGGGACAAACTTCTTTAAGATATAGCATTACTTTAAGGAAAATAAAAGATAAGATTAGAAAGGACAGTTGGAAATGCCTGAGAATCAAATCCACCAGAACAAGGAGCGCTGTCACGTGGAAATCAAAGGCCAGGAAGGGCCTGCAGTCAAACAGACCCAAACCCCAGCGTGCCAGTTAGTAGCCGTGAGCTCCCAGATCAGCCCTGACTCTCAGGGGAGCTCAAGGACCTTGCCTGCCCTGCTGAAATTCAACGGTAGCCACGAATGCTGCCCAAACAGGAACTTATTGATCTGACATTCAAATCAGATATAACTTAAGTCAAAGAGGCACCACAAGAGCTGTACTAGGTTAGGCAGCTGATCAGTGGCTAGAATGTAATTGCCCAGGTTAAGAGTAATTAATTTCTGATGATCATTTCTAGCCCTTACACTTTCTCTTAGTTTTCAAGGCTGAAAGCCTCAAAGGAAACTGTGTCGGCCTAGTCTGTCTCATGTGAACCGTGAAGGTGGAAGAGCAGAGAGCTCCCAGAGCCCCTTGGTGGGGGCAGCAGGAAAGCCTGTGGGCAGAAAGAGACACAGAGCCTGGAGGGACGGAACCAAGAAGCCCTGGCTCCTCCCCACCCACCTTCCCTCTCGGAAGGAGACCCATTTCAGTGACCAGGTCTCACTGACGCTTCTGTAACTTTCACAATGGGCCACTCTAAACGGTGCACAGACAGTCCTGAGAGTCTATGTGGTGTTTGAAGCAACTGAAAGTCAGCACAGATCAGACCTGTGTGAAGCTGAGCGAAACAACCCGACAGAAACGTCCCGGCTCTACCTTAAACCAGAGCCTTTCAAAAATGTTACAAAAACACGGGTGAACCCTAACCGGTTTGGCTCAGTGGATAGAGCATCGGCCTGTGGACTAAAGGGTCCCAGGTTCGATTCCGGTCAAGGGCATGTACCTTGGTTGTGGGCACATCCCCAGTGGGGGGTGTGCAGGAGGCAGCTGATCGATGTTTCTCTCTCATCGATGTTTCTAACTCTCTATCCCTCTCCTTTCCTCTATGTAAAAAATCAGTAAAATAGATTAAAAACCAAACAACAACAACAAAAAACACACGGGCGAAAACACATGCATTCCTTCCAAGACATCACTTTTTCAAAACTTTTTGATGTCAAATAAGTTTGTCCTCCAGATCAGATTTCCTTTTTAAGACTAAAATGCTGCGTACCTACTTCTGAACTCACTGAGACCTTGAGGAAATAGTAAAGCAACGCCTGCCGACATTCTAGCTCCAACCACCACCTGCTCTGTGTCCCTGGACAACCATCTATTTCCTTTCAGCTTCAGTCTCTGTTGCTTTATCAGAAAATGAAATTGTTGGGCAAGGTGGTCCTTGTGATTCTTTTCAAGTCTAGATGAAACCCCGGCATCTAAGACATGCCAGCCCCTCCTTTTCCACAAGAAAGACCTTACCTTCTTCGTCGAGTCCCCCGATGATGTTGTAAACGTAGTACGGAAAGAAGCGCCGTGAGTAGAGGATTGTGGACAGCATTGCTGCAATAGCCCCCGTGGTCATGGCCTTGTTATTGGAATGCTTGTACATCTGCGATTTTTAACAAAAACAGGAATGTAGAGGCAGACTATATTTATTACAGGCTACAACAATGAATAATAAAGGGAAAAGAATAAGTGCATATCTTGGTGAAAGAAAAGATACCTCTTTCTCTCATGATCAAAAAACACAATTATCACTAAGGTAAACTAATTCACTAACCCTACCACTTTGGGAGGAATAAGAATTTTTAGAGGAAAGAACACTAAGTTTGCCCTCCAGTATCTGGTTTACAGACTATTTCCCATGTCATCCTTATTCCAAGACAAAGATACAAACTCCAGAGCAAACTCACACCAACCCAGCTCTTCACTCTGCATAGACCAGAGTCAGCAAACTGTAGCCGTGGGCCAAATCCAGCCCCCACCTTGTCTGTAAGCAGTCTCTCTCCTCATCACATGCTGCCTACAGCTGCTTCTGCATTTCAACAGCAGAGCTGAGTGTTGCCACCAAGACCCAGAGACCCACAAAGCTGAGACACTTCCTATCTGGGCCTTTGCAGAGTCTGCTGAGCCCTCATCAGATGCAGGTCGAGGCCCCTCTCTGCACAGCAGCCTTGCCTGAGAGCAGAGATGAGGCCGCAGTGCCGCAGACTCTAGGACAGGGTGTGGTCTTGCCCCTAAAGCCCCTGCAGTGAGGACAGGAGCCTCCAAATCCAGGTGGCATTCACATTCAGGGAGTCCCAGTCCCTTTTACTTCACCCGTGGGAACCCGAACTTATCTAACAGACTGAGGAATCCTACCAAAGTAGCAAACATAACATAAAGTTCCCCGAATTGTCAGCCACATGGCAACCACCTCTAAAGAGAAACCTAGGAGGTACTGTGGAATCGTCAGTGACAAAGCACTGAAGACTCATTGGAAAGGAGCTACGAGTAGTGCATGTGTCAGTGTCCAGAAGAATGTTTTCCAAGGTGAAAGTCGTGCAAAATTTTAATTTCATTTTATTTCAAAATCAAACCCCATTTATTCACCTCACCATCTATGTAATAATGTATTGAAGAAACACTCCAGGAAGTATTGTGCACTAAGTTGACCTCAGTGATTCTTGTTTTATTTAACAAAACAGCTCTCCCTGTCATGTTTATTTTTTCCCCTAAGTCCCATTTACAAAATATGCATTAGAAACCACACATGGGTCAATAAATGTAAGTTGCTGAAGCTTGCAATGTAAGTAGAATTTTTAAATAAGTATCAACAACTGATGAATACTGAATGAAATGGTTCCTACACCTGCAAAAAGCACGTGTCAGGTAAGGCACTGCGTAGTCCAGTGACCACGCCACTCGCAGTGGGAACATCTCAGGTGTTACAAACAGGCAGGCAAACATGATCATTACTGCTCATTTCTTCATGTACCAGATCTACCTACCAACCACTTAAAAACCGTGACCACAGCCTACAAAGTTAAATCAGGAACCAAGGGCAATGGAACTGACACTGCAAATACCACCAACAGCTCTGACAAAACCTCGCCAGGCTACATTTCTGAATGCTGACAATGGTGACCTGGAGTTCTAGTCCTTCTGAGTGCAGTAAAACCCACCTAACAGTCCAAACGCTTCTACCCTAGTCTGGAAACGACTAGAAGCAAATGCTTACTGTACACAGACCCTAATCCGAGTCCAGACCTGCCCTTGCTTCATCGGAGTCAACCCCAGATCATGCCTCAGACAGTGACGTGTCAGCCCTTTACTAACGGTTGGTCCCGCTCCTTCTCTCACGTCTTCCTAACACTGCCCCTCCTCTCTCCTACCCCACCGGCCTCTGTCAGCTAAAGCCTGTGCAGGCAGTAGGTAGTAATGGCTTTCCCCTTCCTACTCCTGCCCGCAAGTTCTGTCTGTAAGGGCGGGGAAAGCACGTCAGCTGGCAGGATTCCAGACCAAGCTCCCATCATAAAGCTTGTCTTCTCCACAGAAGCTGATCCGCTTTGTTTCTCAGGGAAGAGAATCTTCAGAAGAACCCCGTTCCTGCTGCCTCAAAAAAGGGCAGAAATCCTTTCTGTTGTAGGGATCTGACAGGTGGATCTGTTGTGGTTTCGTGTGCTATATGTTAATGACGCTGCATCGACAGGTCAGTTTCTAGTACTAACCTAGCGCTTCTCCAGCTATTCTGAGCAGCAGCCACACCATGTCCGTAAAAGAGTCTAATGAGTTATTAACTTCCAATAGTCAAGACATGTAAGACGCATCTACCTTTAGTCTTGCTTCAATAATCTTCGTCAGGGTTAGACAGTCTCCATGGAAACCGCTGCATCCAATGACTGTTTTGTCTGTTCTATAAAAAGCACATTTCAGGACATTGAGTTGGTTAAACAGTAAAGCAAAGCACATGTTGGGCGATGCTAAACTTAAAACTCCTAGTCCCATTGTTCACTGGATGGTAATGGGACAACAGCCATCGCCATTTAGTGAATAATGGAAATGGGTAATGTCTGTAATTGGATACCTAATTCCTTACACCACATAAATTATAGAGAAAAATACAAAGTTTAAAAGAAAAAACTAAGAAAATGTATTTGTAATACATATGACCAAAGTCCAGCTTTAACTTCGTCTACAATTAGGAAAAACGTTAACACCGCAAGGGATCATGGGGGTGTAACATGCAGCACGGTGACTGTCGTTACTAACACTGTCGTGCATATTTGAAGTTGCTGAGATAAGTTCTCATTGCAATAAATAAATCTGTGCAACTATGTGCATGGACAGGTTTTACCTAGACTTATTGTGATTATTTTACATTATATACCAATTAGAATCATGTTGTGCATCTGAAACTAAGATGGGTAAAATGTTATAAAAGTAGACACAAGTCACCATAAACATATGAAAAGAGCCTCCAGGTCTCTCAGAAATCCAAATCGTCTAAACAAGAGACGATTTCCACCGATTGCACTGGCTGTAATGCCTCGTGCTGGCAGCCTGTGGAAAATGGTCCTCTCAGATGCTGGGAAGGAGTACACATCAATCTCACCCTCAGAAGGCCACTGGCTGGATCTAGCAAAGGGTTAAGCGCACATCACTTTCACACAATAATCCCACTGCCAGAGATTCATCATGTCAGCAAGTTTGCAAAGATATGTTCTAGGTCACTTGTGTGAGTATACATATTATTGTAATGGCTCTCCAAAACAAAACAAACAAATAAAAACATCCCAAATGCCCACCAGAAGGAAACTGATTAAATTTTGGTACATCCATGCAAGTTCAACCATATGTCTCAAAAATTAACTCGTAAATCTGGGTATTAATCTATAAAGAAAGCTAAACCAACCTTGTCACGAACTATTTAGCAGAGGCCATGATTTCTTCCTTTCAGACTTTATGGACGAGGCATACAAATCCTTGTCCAACTGGGGACCCTTGACTCTCTGGGGCATCACCAGCTACCAGCATTTCCTGATCTCTCCCTACAACCAGCCTCTCTGCGTGGAGGTAAAGACCTTCAATCTTCCTCTAACACCAAGAGGCGCTGACAATACCAACAGTTAGGACAACATTTTGGGAGCTTCAAGATGCTTTCCCCAAACATCCAAGGACATCAGTGGGATGCAAAGAATAAAGTGTAACTGTCGAGTCTCAAGCAGGTGGGGAAGAGGCAGGCTCAGCTCTATGTCAGCCTGAGGGCCTGGGATCAGGGTATGCAGGCAGCTTCAGCTGTACACATGGTCTAGTGCTGACAATGGATGATAGGGACACAGGAAATTGTCAGTGTTCTATCTACTCCTAGACCTAAAGTATGTCATAAAAAAGAACGGGTCTTCACTTTAGCAGCATACACACTAAAATAGAATGTTACAGCCCTGGCCAGTGTGGCTCAGTTGGTTTGTACACCAGAAGGCAGCAGGTTCAATTCCCAGTCAAGGCACATACCCAGGTTGTGGGTTTGATCCCCGGTCGGGGAGCATAGAGGTGGGGTAGGGGGGCAGCCGATAGATATTTCTCTCACAATGATGTTTTTTTTCCTCTCTCTCTCTCTCTCTCTCTCTCTCTCTCAACTAAAAACAATCCTATTTAATAAAAGAGTAATATGCAAATTAACCATCACTCTGCCATACCCACCAGACAATCAGGAGCAAATATGCAAATAAACCCAACCAAGATGGCTACAGCCACAGAGAGCAGGAGAGAGGCTTGGGTTTCCCCGGCAATGGAGGAAGCCAAGCTTTCTGCCTGCCCTTGCCGGCATAGGCCTCCACTCAAGGCTACAAAGTTTCCATGATAGAAGATACATAAATCCAAACAGAAATGGCGGCAGCCACGGAGCTGGAAAGAGCAGGAAGCGAGGCTAGGGTTGCCCTCGGCGATAGAGGAAGCCAAGCTTTTAGCACACCCTGGCCAGCCCAGGCCTCCGCTTAAGGCTACAAAGTTTCAATTATAGAAGATACATAAGTCCCAACAGAAATGGCTGCCGCCACGGAGCAAGCAGAAGGCTTGGCTCCGCTCCAGGTTACAAAGTTTCAATTGTAGAAGATAAATAAACCCCAGATTCCAGGGCCTCCGCTTGGGTCACCAGGGGGCGTGGCTGACCTGCAAACCACCACAGGCCCCTCACCCAGGCTGCCCCACACACCAAGGGAACCCTCACCCTGATCTGGGACATCTTTTAGGGCAAACCAGCCAACCCCCACCCATGCATCAGGCCTCTATCCTATCTAATAAAAGAGTAATATGCAGATTGACCATCACTCCAACACACAAGATGGCTGCCCCCATGTGGACACAAGATGACCGCCACAAGATGGCCAGCAGGGGAGGGCAGTTGGGAGGGACCAGGCCTGCAAGGGAGGGCAGTTGGGGGCAATCAATCCTGCAGGGGAGGGCAGTTAGGGGTAACCAGGCCTGCAGGGGAGGGCAGTTGGGGGAGACCATGCCTGCAGGGGAGGGCAGTTAGGGGTGACCAAGCCGGCAGAGGAGGGAAGTTGGGGGTGACCAGGCCTGCAGGGAAGGGCAGCTGGGGGGGGGGGACTCAGGCCTGCAGGGGAGAGCAGTTGGGGGAGACCAGGCCTGCAGGGGAGGGCAGTTAGGGGTGACCAGGCCTGCAGGGGAGGGCAGTTAGGGGCAAACAGACTGGCAGGGGAGCAGTTAGGCATCAATCAGGCTGGCAGGGGAGTGGTTAGGGGATGATCAAGCTGGCAGGCAGAAGCAGTTAAGGGCAATCAGGAAGGCAGGTAGGCGAGCAGTTGGGAGCCAGCAGTCCTGGATTGTGAGAGGGATGTCCGAGCAGTTAAGGGCAATCAGGAAGGCAGGTAGGCGAGCAGTTGGGAGCCAGCAGTCCTGGATTGTGAGAGGGATGTCCGACTGCCCGTTTAGGCCCAATCCTACTGGTAGTCAGACATCCCTCGAGGGGTCCCCGATTGGAGAGGGTGCAGGCTGGGCTGAGGGACACCCCCCCACCATGCACAAATTTCGTGCACCGGGTCTCTAGTAATAAGATAAAAATGAGAAGACTACACAAAGATGATATCAATAAAGTTATATTTATATCATTCACTACTTTTAAATTATAAAAGTTACATCTTAGAAACAACAAGGTAGCATAGGTGCACTATAAATCTGAAAGGAGAACGGGGCATCAAAGATGGAGAAGTGGTCAAAAAGGGAACTGGGACGATGAAGACAAACTTCAGTTCTCGGGGTTAAGATGTGTTGGTCCACCCTGAGCAAGAAGGACAGAGCTCCCTTCTTTACCACCTCCTGCAGACACAGGACAAACCTCCTCAGTCCTTTCCTGTCACAATCCAGCTGCAACAGGCTCTTTTGGACCAACCTGGGAATTCACCACCATGTACAACTGTCGCCAAAAATGTTAGTTACAAACCACTGCCAACCTGCAAGATGCATTTAGCTGACTTAAGCCGACATCTTTTTTCTTTCTGTACATGACTTTCTTCTGGAAAAAAAATGGATCTACTAAAACTGTGAGCCATGGGTGTAACTGCTTAGGACACAGCTTAATTGAATGTATCAAGTTAAAAAAAGGGCAGATTTGTTGTATATTTGAAATTTTTCATGACAAAATGTTGAGATGAAAATATTTAGGTTATGAAAGGCACTGTTGGTATCCACAATTGGCAGATACCATGAACAATACATAGTAAATTATTAGAAAATACTAATTTATAAAATTGTTTCCTAACAAAAATGCAAGCTAAGCCCCAAACAGGCAGTCTAAGAACTCACGCAACACACGGTTTAGAAGTTAAATTTCTGTAGCATTAAATTACCACAAGGAGCTGGGAAATGTGGAATTAGAAATTTACTTACAATTTGTAACATTTGGGACTGTCCCGGGTGTGGATTGAAAACCCTTCACTCAATCGAGTATCAGAAGCAACAATTGAAAAATCTTCTCCAGCAATAGCCAATACAGTACTGAGGAAAAAAGGACAAAAAAAATTAATGAATCCTCCTGGATGGTAAACAAGCCTGACTCAACAGAAGGGTGAGGGCCCAGTTCCGACCACTGCAATAAAGCGAGTATCACAACAGAGTGAGTCACAGTTTTTGGGTTCTCTGGGCATAGAAAAGTTACGTTTATACTACACTGAAATGAGTGTGCAATACCATTATGTATTTTAAAAATGTACATACCTTAATTTAAAAATGTTATTGCTAAAAAATGCTAACCACTTGTAAAGAACGCATCATCTGTGAGCACATGAAACACAACACAAGGTATGGCTGCACTGGGAGAAAACCACTGGATGTGAGCAAGAGCAGGATTCAGATAGAAGAGGTGAGATCAGGAAAGGAGCCCAGGCTACAAGTCATCTGGAAAAATATCAAGAATTCCCTAAAACACAAGCCTACATCACAGCAAAGGGTCCGTAGTGGAAGGTAAAAGAAGAGCCACAGAATTATCATCATTATTAAAAATTAAATGCCTGCCCTGCTGATGTGGCTCAGTGGTTGAGCATCAACTTATGAACCAGGAGGTCACGGTTCCATTCCTGGTCATGGTACATGCACGGTTTTCGGCTCAAGCCCCAGTGTAGGGTGTGCAGGAGGCAGCCAGTCAATGATTCTCTCTTATCATTGATGTTTCTAACCCTCTCTCCCCCTCCCTCTCTCTGAAATCAATAAAAAAATAAAAATATATATATAGACTGAGAAAAAAGGTAACCCAATTTAATAGAGCTTAAATTGGGTTACAGAAATTCATAGAGCTTAAATTGGATTACAAGGGGCTAAAAAGTGAGTAATGGGTACTGAATATTCAACATCTTGCAGTCTTAAGAATTCACAACTGCCGAAACCGGTTTTGCTCAGTGGATGGAGCGTCAGCCTGCGGACTGGAGGGTCCCAGGTTCGATTCCGGTCAAGGGCATGTACCTTGGTTGCGGGCACATCCCCAGTAAGAGGTTATGCAGGAGGCAGCTGATCGTTGTTTCTCTCTCATCAATGTTTCTAACTCTCTATTCCTCTCTGTAAAAAAATCAATAAAATATATTTTTTAAAAAAAGAATTCACAACTGCCTTATGAAATGAGTCTAACAGCCACCTTATGACATAACTACTCCATCAGTTGTCACCAAAAGTGTTAGAAGTGAAAGAGTAAAGCAGGCGTCCTCAAACTACGGCCCGCGGGCCACATGTGGGTGTTTTTGCCATTTTGTTTTTTTACTTCAAAATAAGATCTGTGCCGTGTGCATAGGAATTTGTTCATAGTTTTTTTTAAACTATAGTCCGGCCCTCCAACGGTCTGAGGCACAGTGAACTGGCCCCCTGTTTAAAAAGTTTGAGGACCCCTGGAGTAAAGCATAAACTCAGTGGCCACAGAGATATGGATTCAAGTCCTGGCTCAACTTCACACCGGCCTTGTGGCTGGAGCCCCAGGTTCATTGTAAAAACGGGGCTAATACCATCTGATACTCAGGGCAGCATGAGGATGAAAAAATGTAACTGCTGGCAATTTACAAAATGCTTGATTCTCCTCCAAACTCTAAGAAGCTAAGGAAGAGAAGGGCATTTGTGTTCAAAAAGTGGAGAGGCCGCATTGCCCTTTAGTGGCAGGCACAAGGCTAAAAGCATACCTTCCACCACATCCCAAAAATATGCATGAATACTTCAAATCCACAAGACCTGATTAAATAAACTGGTCGTCTTCCCATCGGTGCTCGAGGTGGTGTGTTTGCTTTACGTAGTTTGGTCGGTAAACTGCAACCACTGCCTCAATTTACAGCTGCCAAGAGTCCTTAATGGAGCATCTCCCTACAACCCTAATTCTTTTAGTGTTTATCAAGGGAAAGCACCACGTAACGTAAAGCTGGTATTTTTATTTTAAAAAGGACAACTTAAATGTAACATGCAAGATAACCTTTTTAAAGGCTCTCTTCTGAGTATTCTCCCCCGGACTTAAGCTAAATCTTAAAAAACAAGCACTGAACTATGAAACGAAGCCTGGCCAACTAATCCTACTTTCTACCTAAAATAACAGAAGACGATTAAGTTGTTTGATCAGCCCTTGTAGCTCCAGACACAACTATGCATCTACCAACGCGGACCGATCCACCCTCAGACGCTACACTGTCCGTCGCTACCGCTGGGTCCCTCCGGGAAGCTCCCCGGCAGCGGAGGCCGAGCTTCCGTGCCAACCTGCGGCCTCACTGCCCACCGGCCGGCCGCACCGAGACCCAAGTGATGGGCCGAGAGGACAAGCCACCCAGAGACGGAGGCCCACCGCACACCCGAGGGCATGAGCAGGGCCCGGGAGGGGGAGCGACTGCGGGGCCTCACCCTCCGTTGAACGCGTAGGGCGAGAAGCGCAGCTGCACGGGGCCGGCGCCGCGCGGCTCCATCGCCAGCTCTCGGCCAGGACCCCAAGACACGGCTGCGGAGGACAACATAGCCGGCACCCTCTCCTGCTGTCTCACCGCGAGATGGCCACCCAGCCGGAAGTAGGAAATTGCACCATTTCCGGTTGTCCGCGGCGCTCCCTCCGGTCGCCCGGACGCGCACAGGTGCCCGGCTCCCAGAGTTCCGCGTGGCCGCCGGGCCTCCCATTCCAAGAAAGCTGACGGAGGTGTCAGGGTTTTCTTCCTTAAGAAAACATCCGAATTCACTCTTGATGTACAGGATTTTAAAGTCTGACCATACAAAAATAATTGCCAACACTATCGCGTATCGCAAAGTCGAATTGTCTACTGGAGTGCAAGTTGGTGCGGCCGTATTTGAAAAGCGACTTGCATCACCTGGCACTGTTGGAGAGAAGCACAACTGAGGCCCCAGAAGTTAAGCTACCCGGTGTGCACTCCGCCGAAGGCATGTGCAAGAATGTTCACATAGCATTGTTCCAAATAGCCCCAAACTGGAAGTGAGCATATGTCACAGCAACGACGGTTAACCGACGTCCGCTAGGGAGGGGTCTTCTGTCGGGACCCACGCTACATAACAGAAGGACACAGCAGGAAGGGCCGGCAGTACCCGGCTTCCTGATTTATAACCTCCTGTTCATCTGGACGTGTGCTTTCACTTCCTTATATGAACATTATATTTTACAATGTCTTAAAATTCCTTTTAAAAACGGACGGAGAGCCGAAACCGGTTTGGCTCAGTGGATAGAGCACCGGCCTGTGGACTGAAGGTCCCAGGTTCGATTCCGGTCAAGGGCATGTACCTTGGTTGTGGGCACATCCCCAGTGGGGAGTGTGCAGGAGGCAGCTGATCGATGTTTCTCTATCATCGATGTTTCTAACTCTCTATCCCTCTCTCTCCTCTCTGTAAAAAATCAATAAAATATATTTAAAAAAAAAAAGAAAAAAAAAAACGGACGGAGAAACTGAGGCCAATAGGCAGGCAACGGGCCAAAGGTCAGGCAGACAGTCGCTTTGCCTCCTTTCAGCAACGACCAATGAGAAGACTCGGACCTGGTGGCCCCGCCCCGGAACTTCCGAATAGCTCTGTCCCGCCCCACAAGCCCTTCAAAACGCTAGCCCCGGGAGGCGCCGGAAGTGACGTAAGCCCACACTTCCCAGGGCCGCCGCCTGGGCGTGGCCCCGCGCTGAAGCCAAGAGTGGACTGGCGGAAGTGACGTTATAAACGTGCGCCGGGAGCTCTGGAGGGTCGGCCAGGGTCGCCGCGGCGGGCGCCTGGGCCGCCGGCCGTTAGACTAGGCCTCCGCAGGTGGTGTTGGCGTCAGCAGTAGCCCCAGGTAACAGCCGCCTTGGCCTTTCTCTCCTCCCAGGGCCGTGCGGAGGCGACCCTGCGGCGGGGCCGGCCTGGAGGCCCGGAGGAGGCGGGTTAGCGCCCAGGCCGCGCGGGAACGCTCTCCGTTCGAGCCGACGTCCCCGCCGCCACTCCGGGCGGACGCGGGGCCGGGCCCTCCTGTACTGCCGCCGTCTCTCCTTTTCGTTTTTGTATATGCAGCACTTCTGTGGTTTTAGGGTAACGATGTCCAAAAAGTAACTTTTCACATCTCTGACACTTTCTGAAGCGGGGTTCTCGTTTTTACGTTTTTGGCCTGTTTCTCAGGAGTGTGGCCCGTTGTCCTCAAAGTGATCATCGGATTCTTTGGTCCGTTCAGGAAATATCAGTGTTTGCGCTGCAGCAGCTCATGCTTGAAGCGCATGTGGGTTTTGACTTTTAACTTGTAACTAAGACCCGCAAGTCTAGTGAGAACGTCCTATTAGTTAATATTTAAACTTATGTCCAATAATAATGCCACACGTTTATCCTGTGGGACAACGAGGTGCTGTGAGTGATCATCACTTCACCCCACGTGATTCAACCGGTTCCCAGGGCAACACAGCCCATCCAACGGAATGGAACACAGGGTCTTTGAGCAGAGTCACTTGATCCTTTTGTCTAAAAGTTACTTCAAAAATTAAGCCAAGAAAAAAGTAATTTAAGGAAAGCCAGATACAGGTACACTTTGTATTTATGTCTTCTAGAGAGGTAAAGTTATTACATAAACAAAACGGACAGCTTCTACAGTATTTTACTGAAGTGGCAGGTCAATAATTGATCACACTAAAGTGTATTGGATCCAATTAAATGTTTATTGAATTCAATGTCTAAGACACTGAAGGTATAAAACTAATTGGAATATTTAAGAACCTGAAATTGGCCCCCTACATAGGGCAAACTCAGGCATAAAGTTTGCTTGGGAATTTGTTTTCTCTGGGTATTTTCCCCCAAAAGATTTCATTGCTGATTATGACACCTTAATTTTGAACATTAGGAGTATTTAAATTAAACATGTAACAAGACAGTTTTGTCCTTTTGGTAGTTTTGCATGCAGTCACAGGCAACATGGAAGGAATAAGCTTTCAGTATTATAGATAAAATGCTTCATTTGCGGGGGGTGTGTGTAACCATGAAACTGGTTTATAAGATTGTAGAGCTTATGTGTATTCTCACATCAAACTTCAACTTTTCAGGGCAGCATCTTGGTGTGAACATAACTGAGAGCTGCGGGAGCTGCTAGGAAGTTGTGCTGGGGATGCTCCCGGGAAAGACCAGCTGCTGAGGCAGCACCAGTGCAGAGGCTGTTGACTTGCCCAGAAAAAAGGGATCGCCATGGATCAGAACAACAGCCTGCCGCCCTATGCTCAGGGCCTGGCCTCCCCTCAGGTAACAGCATCTGCTCTTGAAGGTTGATTTGTATTTTTAAAGCCATTCACATCTTGTTGAGAAGGTCTCCTAGGCTTTGAGTAGGCATGATGGTGTATAATTTGCGGGGTCTCTGTGGAAGTGTAAATGTGTATTTGTCCTGCAGGTGTTGTCTCCCTCTCTGTGGTTTATTTTTTAATTTTCTTGATGGTGCCTTTTGGAAAATAGAAGTTCTTCATTTTTTTCTGGTCTCTTTATCAGCATTGCTTCATGGTTCGTCTTCTGTGTCTTGTCTGAGAGATCTTTGCCTACCTTAACTCATAAGGTGTTTTTCTGCATAGTTCTTGTTTTTATGTGTATATCTGTCACTTATTTGTTTTTAGCTCATTTTTATATATGGCCTAAAGAAAGCAGACCTTTCAAAACCGTAGCCGAAGTCTTTTTAAGTTAACATAGCCTGCATTTTTTCTAGCCAGTATTTTTATGGAAGTTAGTGGTAGATGCAGTGGATTAATGTCTGTACTTGGGGCCACAGTGTGTAGTTTGTCCTCCTCTACTGTTCTTTCTGCCACCATGTTGGTGAGATAGTTTGACATAAATGTCTTACACATTTTTAGTTTATGCTTTCTGCCAAATAAAGTGGCAGAGCAGGAAAGGGTTTTGTCTCTTTGTTGGGTCTTGCACTTACTTGAAAATCTAATGGAAACGGAACCCTTCCATGCAGAACTGTCAGGTGCGGCTTTAGGAGGTTCACAGCCGCCACGAGCTCTGCAGGCTCCACAGTCTCCATGGATGTGGGTGTCGGGAAAAGGTCGGACTGGGTATTGGAAAAATGTGCTAGTGATCTTGGCTAATCTGCCAGTAAGATCTGTGGTCTTGGGCAACTCGTGTTCTTAGTCTCAGTTTCCTTATTTAATGAAGAAAGAAGAGCATGTGTTCCCTTTCCAGAGGGCTGTGGGTAAGACTCGGGGCGATTAATAACTGTCACGATGTCTGGAAACGTTGAGAAGCAGTGTAGAAAAGTAAATTGATATTCTGATAAATGCATTGGGTTTTTTAAAATATATTTTATTGATTTTTTTTACAGAGAGGAAGGGAGAGGGATAGAGAGTTAGAAACATCGATGAGAGAGAAATATCAATCAGCTGCCTCTTGCACACCCCTCACATGCCCTTGACCAGAACCGAACCCGGGACCCTTGAGTCCGCAGGCCGACGCTCTATCCACTGAGACACACCGGTTGGGATGCATTGGGTTGAGAGCGATGATTAACCTTTTTTACTAGAATAATCATCATGACCACTGCTAACACTCAGTGTTTCCCATGTGCCTGTCAACCAGTTGGACGCTGTAAGTGGATCTTTCTAGGGTAACCATATAATTTAGCATCCAAGCTGGGAATGGGGTGCTACCCAGCTGGTAAGCAGGATAATAGTTTAAACAAGGATGTGGGGTCACCCCAGTGGTCTCCCTGATTCTTTCTAACAATCTCAGGGCATTATTGTCCCCTAGGTAAGCCTGAAGGGTTTAGCAACTTCCTCAGGTTCTCACGTGTAATAAGTAGCAGATTTGGATTTCACACCTGAGCTCCTACCTACTATGTTACGGTAATTGAAGAAAGTGATGTGTGAAAGAACAGCAAGTTCTTCCCTATTAATGCTCAATAACTGCATTTACACCAGAAGGCATCTGTCTTTACACATCTCATCTGTTTTTTCACCAGGCAGCACCAACCAGCCTAACCCACCGTTCTGACTCTCCACAGGGCGCCATGACTCCTGGAATCCCTATCTTTAGTCCAATGATGCCGTATGGCACAGGGCTGACTCCACAACCCATTCAGAACACCAACAGTCTGTCTATTCTGGAGGAGCAGCAACGGCAGCAGCAGCAGCAGCAGCAACAGCAGCAGCAGCAGGCAGCAGTGACGACAGTGACAGCTGCAGTGCAGCAGTCAACGTCCCAGCAGGCTCCTCAGGGGGCCTCAGGACAGACACCACAGCTCTTCCACTCACAGACTCTTACCACTGCACCCTTGCCGGGCACCACACCCCTGTACCCCTCACCCATGACCCCCATGACCCCCATCACGCCTGCCACGCCAGCCTCTGAGAGCTCGGGGATTGTGCCACAGCTGCAGTGAGTACTTGTGTCCTCTTGCTGCCTGGGAGGGTCCCTGGGAGCCTGACGCTGCTCTTTGTTTTCAGAGGCATCCATGGATCTCACAGTGACTCTGGATTGCAGTTTCTGTCTCACTTGAGAGGGAAGCAAAGCTGTCCTAGTGAGTCGCCCTCAGTGAGAAGCTCTCCCAGCTTTAGAAGTTGGCAGCTTGTGTCTATGCTCTTGGTCCAGCAGAATCCCTGATGCACAAAAATCGTGCAAAAGTAGGCCCTTGCAGCCCTGGCTGCCTTGCAGTCCTGTTGCCCCACCCCCTGCCCACTGGTCGTTCCGGAAGGTTGTCTGCTGTCCAGTATAATTAGCATATTAGCTTTTTATTATATAGGATCATATGAGGGCTGCATATAAATCTTTGAAGAGCTGTGTCTTTCACACAAGCTGAGGATGGCTGTTCTTGCCCTAAATGGACTTTTCTACCTAAAGTCAGTGGGTTCTATATGTAACAGGATTCGGGGTGAGGGCGGTGGGGTGGGTGGGGAATACTATATAGTCATACAGTGGGGAGGAGGAAGTATCTAACGGGTATAGAGATGGGTGGATGGCGTTGGCAGCTGCACAACACTGAATGCATTGGACACCACTGAGCAGTGCACCAGAAGTGGTGAAGGGGCTAAATTTTATGTTATGTACATTTCAAGACAATTTCAAAATGAGAAAAAAGAATGCATTTAAGTCCTAGCTGGTGTTCTTAGTGGTTAGAGCATTGTCCTATGTACCCTAGGGTTGCATTTTCTGTTCCTGGTCAGAGCACATACCCAGGTAGCGGTTCAATCCCTGGTTGAGGTTCATGAGTGAGGCAACCAATCAATGTTTCTCTCTCTCCCTCTCCCTTCTACACTCTCTAGAATCAATGAAAAACATATCTCGGATGAGGATTTAAAAAAGAAAAGAATATATTTAACTGTTATATGACTAAGTATGTGATAGATGCACCAAAACTTACTTGACTGAGTTCACACATGGACAAGTGTTGCAGGCAGGTATTGAAGTTGATTGGAAGGAAATGGGTGACATGAGATGAAGACATTCCTAGGTGCCTTACAGCTGTGCGCTCACACCCACAGGAGGTGTGTCAGCAGTCTGGGTGCACTGTGCACAAGACAGTGATGCCGGGTCCATGCATGATAGTTTTATTCAGGGGTCTACACTTTCAAGACCAGGAAAATATAGAGTAAAAGTTTAGGTTGGCTCTGTTTATAAATTTTTATTAAAATTTGTAATAAAGTTGTTTTTCGCTATATTTTTTCTTTTGTCAGTTATTCCTAAAATGATACAAGAATACTGAAAATGGGGGTCTTGGGCATAGATAATAAATGGTTGTCTGTTTTTCTTGATTTACTGAGAGTTAAGCAGAACCAAACAGGTTTTTTTCCTTTGTTCTGAGTTCTTGTTCTTCCAAAGGATACTTATTTTGAGAGGACTGAGAAAGTCACGCCTGCCCATTTTCTTTGTAAGTAGTGGTCTTAGGGTTAGCAGTGGTGGTGGTTCAGAGCTCAGAGATAAGGTGCATCGGATTCGGTGACAGGCTAGGGCTCTGGATAGATGGCTCCCGGCTCTAGCTTTGAGGAGCCAGGTGTCTCCTGAGCAGGTTACCCCCTTTAAGCCTCAGTATATGTAAAATGCTCACCATGGTATGTGTTACTTTTTAATCACTTAAAAAATGTCAGTTTATTAAAATTTTAATTAAAATTAAGTTTAAATTCCATGAAATGGAATTAGTTCGATTGAAACAATCAGGTTTCCAGATAATCACTTAACACCTCATCCTGTAAAAGTTAAATGAATAAATCACGTTTTCTTTTCAATTTTCTTTGCAGAAATATTGTATCCACAGTGAATCTTGGTTGTAAACTTGACCTGAAGACCATTGCACTTCGTGCCCGAAATGCTGAATATAATCCCAAGGTCAGAGCAATTTTAATGTATTTCAAACTGTAATACAGGAATTTACTTCTCAAGATTCCAAAAAAGTTTTGCCATGGTAATAAATAAATGCTGTTTCTGAGAGCCAACTGGAAATAGGAGGTCACTTCTGCAGGTATTGATGTGCTTGTATTCTGCCTTATTAATTCCTCTGGAGGTGAAGGTTTTCCAAACAAAGTTTATAGTTACAGAAGCTAGTCATGGGAAGTAGCAAATATAAGGTAGAAGTACAGGCCCTCGTGTAATTAAAAAAAAATTGAGCCCTGGCCTGTGTGGCTCAATTGGTTAGGCTTGTCCCAGACATCGGAAGGTCCCTGGCTCGATTCTCGGTCAGGCCCCATGCCCGGATTGCAGGTTTGGTCCTATGGGAGGCAGCAGATCAATGTTTCTGTGTCACATTGATGTTTCTCTCCCTCTCCCTCTTTCTTCCCTCCTCCCTCCCTCTCACCCTCTTTTCCTCCCTCCTTCCCTCTCCCTTTCTCAAATCAATAAATTTTTTTTTTTTTTAAGAAAAAGATTTGCAAGTATTCCCTATCTTATAGGAATGTAGGAAAAATATACAGGTCGTGGTTCAACTCAGTCGTCACAGTTGTGCTTCCTGTGGGAAAGCTTGTGCCCTGCTTGGTGGTGGGAGGTCCTGCCTGGGGGCGCATGCGGGTGCTGTGGTGGCTGTGCACAGGACTTCTTAGCTGTCGTTGTCTACTTTTCCTCACGCCTTAACGACTCTCCACCATTCCAGCGGTTCGCTGCTGTCATCATGAGAATAAGGGAGCCCCGGACCACAGCCTTGATCTTCAGTTCTGGGAAAATGGTGTGCACGGGCGCCAAGAGGTAGGTACAGAGAGGCCGTTCCGTCTGTGGTTTGTGTGTTCTCGGTGGTAGGCTGATGCTTTAATCAAATGCTTTTGTTGCTTTCTTACTACAGTAGTTGGCTCTAATCACTTTAGTTGGCAGTAATTTCATTTTTTTAAAGTTAGGCATGGCCCTGGTTGGTTGGCTCAGCTGGTTGGAGTGTCATCTCGTACACTGAAAAGTGGCAGGTTCTGTTTCTGGTCAGAGCACATACCTGGACTGCGAGTTCAATCCCCAGTTGGGGCGTGCACAGGAGGCAACTCATCAGTGTTTCTCTCTCACGTTGATGTTTCACTCTGCCTTTCCCTTCCTCCCTCTCTAAAAATCAGTTTTTAAAAATCCACAAAAAAATAAAACTTAGGCATGACTTTCGGACGTATGTTACCATTGCTTATTTCCCTACAAATCAGTTGCATTTT
Organism: Eptesicus fuscus; assembly: GCF_027574615.1. Classification (NCBI taxonomy): domain Eukaryota; kingdom Metazoa; phylum Chordata; class Mammalia; order Chiroptera; family Vespertilionidae; genus Eptesicus; species Eptesicus fuscus. The sequence goes on from NC_072482.1 coordinate 98,371,086, forward strand.
GTGTGTATTTGATAAAATATTACATCACAACTGTTAAGGATTCCTTTGTGTAAAAAACTTTACATACAAATTCATCCCCAGGGAAAAGTCTGCCTAGTGATCAGGATGAGCCGCAGACCTCCTTGGCTCTGGCGGTGACGTGGTGACAGGTGCCGCTGCCCTCGTGGGGATGGTGTTTGTTCTGACGGTCTGAGTCCTGCGCCTTCGTGCCAAATGTTGTTGCCTGTACTCTGCCTCAGTGTGCAGTGAGCCCCTCTGTGAATGCCTTGACCAGTCTAAGCCTAACAGCCAACAGACTTGGTAGGAGACACAAGGAGTGGGGGAATTAGACACAAATGAAGTAAACTAAACTCCTAAAATAAAAGGTGATGGATGCACTTGCAGGTGTTAACGTACAGAGGGGCTGTGAAGCTTTTGCTAATTCTGAACTTGAACGTGGTCTTTTAAGGAAGCCATGGGTGTGGACATTCTGCCTCTGGTCTCAAAGTGTTTTCAGAAGGCGAGACGTGGGTCTGCCCCTGGCTCCACGTCTCACTTCATTTCGCCGTCTTTACCAGCTTGTTTTACTTGGGACGAGGCCATGGGAATGTGGGGTTTCCCAGTGGATGCTCCATGTGTTGCCTTCACTGCAGGCACGCTGTCTTGTGCCTCAGAAGGAACAGTGGGTATCTGTGGCTGACTATTGTATCAAGATAAGAAATCATAAATACATTTATTATTCTTAAAGGAAAAAAAGGCACTGCGTGTATGGTTAATTTTTGTCATTCCTGACCCTGTACCTGAGAGAGAGAGTCTTGTTTAGGGTGGTGTCATTGCTCTCATTCTCCGTGTTCTACATAAACTCTGAGTTCTGAGTCAGTTTTATCCAACAGGTGAGTTATAGAAATGGACATAAAATAGGGTAGAACTAGTGTGTGCATTCTTTAAGTACAAACCTCATTAGTATTTTCCTATCAAAATGAAACTTGTTTTCTCTCAGTAAGAATTTGTGAGATAAAATAGAAAAGCAGTGGTCATGATGGTGATTGTATGCGCATATCTGTAAACTCGGGGCTGGCAGTAATGGGGTGAATTGGAAAGGTGATCATTTTGGTAGGCCTGGTTTCCTACATTTGTTTGTGTCTGCACATATTTTTCTTATTGGGAAGGGGTGACCAGTTCACACTTTTTAAAGCTGCTCCTTTAAATAACTATGTCAGCTGGCTCTGAGTATGAACAGCTCACTTTTCCCTCTCCCTAGTGAAGAGCAGTCCCGACTAGCAGCAAGAAAGTACGCCAGAGTTGTGCAGAAGTTGGGTTTCCCAGCCAAGTTTTTGGACTTCAAGATTCAGAACATGGTGGGGAGCTGCGATGTGAAATTCCCCATAAGGTTAGAAGGTCTGGTGCTGACCCACCAACAGTTCAGCAGGTAAGTCTGAAGGTGTTGGGATTGCTTTTGGCAGCAGTCTGTGTAAAAGTGCACGATGAATTGTCTGTAGCTCCCACTGTGTTTACTGTGGCCGGAGTGACGTCTCTGGGTCGCGCTGGCCTTCTGCCCACTGCACGTGGTAATGTGAAAACCCCCTTTACCGGGTGAGATTGATTCCCCTTCTCTATGTTCCATCATCATATTGCTCAGTGACTATATTTCAAACTAGAGGCCCATTGCAGGAAGATTCCTGCAAGAACCGGGCTTCTGGCAGGCTTCCCTCCTGCCACCGCCACCCCTCGTGGCCCCCCGCGCTTTCCCTGCCGCCTCTGCTCCCCACCCCCCACCCCACGCTTTTCCTCCCGCCGCTGCCACCCCCACCCCTCCTGCGCTTTCCCTCCCACCGCCACCCCGCACTTTCCCTCCCGCTGCTGCCTGGTGCTTTCCCTTCCCTCCTGCCGTCTCTGCCCCCCACCCCATGGTTTCCCTCCCACAGCCGCCACCCCCCCCCTGCGCTTTCCCTCCTGCCACCGCTGCCCTGTGCTTTCCCTTCCACTGCCGCCCCGCACTTTTCCGCCGCCTGCCACCGCCGCTGTCGCCCGCCACCCGCCCCGCCCGCGCTTTCCCTCCTGCAGCTGCCTTGTTTTCTGCTTTCCCTCCCTTTTCCTTCTATGCTGTCTTCAGTCTTCACTCCTCCCTCCCTCAGCGTATGCAAATTAACCGCCATCTTTGTTGGGTTAATTTGCATACTCACTCTGATTGGCTGTGGGCGTAGCAAAGGTACAGTCAATTAGCATTTTTCTCTTTTATTATTGTAGATGTGTGAATTAACCCTTTGTACACCATAAGCATCTATAGACGTATAGATGGTTTCCGTTTTGGACGCGTGCCAGTTAGCTGGTTAAACCTACCACCTTGTGCATCAACCTTCCCCCTTCGGTCTACTCACCATTATCAGATCCACCAGCAAAGGGCATGGTTGAGGGACATGGATATCCTTTCTGCTGCTTCTTCCTGCTGCTTCCTGCTGAGAACTACCAGGCAGATGGTCCCTCCCCAGCCTCCCTGCTTGCAGCACCCCTCAGGCTTGCTGTGACCTTTGGGGTACCAGGGCCTTTGCACATTCCACTTTTATACCCGGCATAGTCTCACTTTTGCTTTGAAAACTCCCACTCACATTTCTAACCTGAGCACCTCTTCCTCAGAGAAACCTTCCTGAATTTTCTGCTAGGCGACACACACACATTCTGTTTTCAGTCTCTGAACTAATGACACAAGATTTCTAGGTTTAGAATAAGACACATGAGTAGAGCATCCAAACAGCGGAGTCAGGGAAAGGTTATGCCAGAAAATCCACACTCATTAGGGAGTTATTTAGTCCTCAAGTGCAGATTACCGGTTGGCTTCCCTGGCCTTCCGCCCCCTCTCCTTTGATGCTACTTGGGGAGCTGGGCTTTGCCTCCTTACAGCTGTTTTTTCGTGTTTTTGCTTATACAGGTTTTCATTTTATCTGAAAGCATGGGCAACTTTTAACTTATAAACTGTTCTTTATGTTTTCCTTCTAGTTATGAGCCAGAGTTATTTCCTGGTTTAATCTACAGAATGATCAAACCCAGAATTGTTCTTCTTATTTTTGTTTCTGGAAAAGTTGTATTAACAGGTAAGTTGTAACAGGAAGTAGTGTCTGAATATTTTAAAGTTTCAAGAATGTCATTTTCTCCATGTGAGAAGAAATTTCACAGAGTTGGGACCGTTGGTAGCTACTTGCAGAGGCCTTTTCTTTCCTCCCACCCAAACATGCTTGCAAGAAATGTCCCAGAGAGGAGGGAGTGAGAGGAGGGAAAATCAGATCCCATTCCTGCTGGTCCTTCAGCCCAGGCTTGACCTGTGGGGAGGGGAGAAGATGGGCATCACATTGGATAAGAGATGGAGTTTTAGTGGGAAATTGTCCTTTAAAGCCTTTGCATTCATCAACAATGTGGTTTTGAGACAACAAAGGGAGATTCGGAGGAGCTTGGTGGGAGGCAGCAGTTGGGGAATGCTATTCAGCCATTGTTGCTGCGCCTGTGGCCCTGATCTGGTACAGGACCAGCACTGTGATGCCTGCAGAGAGGGACGCCGAGTCACATAGGGCGTCGCTTTTGTAATTTAAAAAGCCCTTTTAAGAAAACTGCTTTAAAAACAAAATTGTGACAAGGGGTTTTAGCATTAATACTAGAGGCCTGGTGCACGAATTTGTGCACTGGTGGGATCCAGCTGGCCCGTGCCTGATGGGGGCCGTGGGCTTTCTGGTCGTTCTGCTGTTTGGTCAGTTTGTATATTACCCTTTTATTATGTAGGATTTTAATGCCTGCATCTGCTAGTCTAACTCATGGAGAGATTTGTGCTAGTGGTTTTAAATCATAATTTTGCCTCTTAATAGGTTAAGAAATGCCATTTTAGACTCTCCTCAATTCCCCACTTGTCTTCATAGGTGCTAAAGTCAGAGCAGAAATTTATGAAGCCTTTGAAAACATCTACCCCATCCTCAAGGGCTTCAGGAAGACGACGTAATGGCTGGCCTGCCCTCCCACCCACTTGTAAAAACACGTCCGTTTGGTACATTTAAGTGGTGTTGTGGGTGGCTTGGGTCCGCGTGGGTTGCAGCCTGCACGTACACCTAGGCACACGCCAGGTGTTTCTGTAGTGCTGCGCTGTGCTGCCCATCTATTTAGATTTAGATTTTAAACTCTTACTGCTGTTGACAAGTTGGTTTAAGGGACAAAACTTTGGTGTTAAAGCCACCTCTACAATTGACTGGACTTTTAATTGTGTTTGCTTTATTCCCCATAAACCACAGTTTTTATATTTCTACCAGGAAAGTAAAAATGTTTTTTACAAGTGTTGTTTTTCTAATTTGTAATCCTAGGGTTTATTTTTGTGCCAGACACATTCCGCCCTCTCAGTATTGCAGGACAGATGTATTAATGAACATGGATGGCTGTAAATATTTGTCTCCTCATACTCTGTACAATAAATGCTGTTTATAAAAGTGTTAGGTTGATGTTATAAATGATGCCTTGTAAGATTTATGTGATCCTACTGGTAAAAGGTTGTATTTTAGATATAATGCCTGAAACCACTCATTGTGTGCTTGTTGTTTCAATCAGCATTTCATTGTCTGTTGCAATGGGAATGGAAGAACGGGCCGGAGGCTTAAGGTTACCCATCAAACATGTCTATCATGGTCATGCATTGAGTTCTTTGTTTCCCAGAGATGTTGCCTTGTGATTCACCCTAACCCTGTCCCAGCACATCTGTTTTATTCCTTAAGTCTTCCCTCCATCTCTTTTCCTTAACGTTTCAGGCCATTTGGCTGGTGGATCCTCCTTGTGTTGGGCCGTTTGCTGATTCTTGGTGTGGTTCCGTGTCCCGTCTCAGCTCCTGCAGGTGGGGGCTGCATCCAGATGCTTGACTCCTTCGTCAAGGCTGAGTGTGTGTCTGTTAGGAATCAAATATTTGGTTGTCTCTCTTATTATTTGTTAGGGGGTTGCAGATGATGAAATTCTAATCACTTCCCTTTTCCTCATATTCATTGCAATACTTTTATTATCCTCTACATTGAAAATTCTTCATGTTTAAAAACACATGGGATGATTTAAAATATCCCAGTCACTTCACATTATACACATAGCAGTCTGATACACTACCACAAATATGATTATCGGAAGCGTTACAGCACATTTTTTGCTTTCTGAATTGTCGGAGGTTGGTAGGGCCAGAGCCAGTGCCTCCCCCTTTGCTTGGCCAGACTGTCTGGTCAGGCAGTCTGGCCAAGCAAAGGTCTGGGGCAGTGGATGGATTGGCAGCAGTGATGGATGTCCTCTGCAGGAGCCATAAAATGTTTTGACATTTCTAGAGGCAACTGAGTTGTGTGATGTGTTTGTACATGAGGAAGGAGGGTCTGAGGGGAGGTGGGGGGGATGGCAGGTGATGACAAGAGTTGGGCTGGCTCAGGACACAACCTTCTGTAGATCAGCACTTCTCACTCTTCACAAAAGACCCATTTTCTTTTTAAAGTTTTATTTCATTGCAGGTCAACACATGTGTGAAACCATTAAACACTTAGAAAAAGGGAATAAAGACACACAGATACAAATATTTAAAAAATATATGATCAGACTAGGAATACCATCTATAATGGTATCTTGGTGTCCAGATCTGTACTTTACTGGATGTGCATACAGGTCTGCATCAAAAACTACACAGCTTTCCACTGCATAGATACACCAAAATTTATGTAATTCCCTGTTACTGGACCTTTTTGTTTCACTAATAAGACACTAGAGGCCCGGTGCACAAAATTTGTGCAGTGGGTGTGTGTGTGTGTCTCAGCCCGGCCTGCACCCTCCCTCTCGCAATATGGGACCCGTCAGGTGATGTCTGACTGCCTGTTTAGGCCCGACCCCACAGTTGGACATCCTTCTTGCAATCCGGGACCACTGGCTCCTAAACCCTAGCCTGCCTGCCTGATCACCCCTAACCGCTTCAGCTCCCGCGGCTTTGTCTGGAAGGTTGTTCAGCTGTCCAGTCTAATTAGCACATTCCACTTTTATTATAGATTGTGAATGAGGCCTAAAACATCTTTGTACCTCTCTCACTGGTACAATTATTCCCTTAGGATAACATCCTAAAAACGGAATTGCAAGATTTAAGAGGTTATGAGCACTTTTAAGGCTTTTCGAGGTTTGTCTTTAAGGTGTATCTGTTACATCTTGTTTCCAAACAAATTCCTCTGTGTAGCTGGTGCCCAGGCTGCAGCTCTCAGCACAGGTGTAGACAGCCAGGATACCCCAATCAACACTCTTGCCTAGCCTGTCGGCCTTTAGGTAGTTGAGCAGCTGAGGCATGACCTGAGAAGAAGACGACAGTCAGAGACCTGCTCAGGCAAGGAGCACCGTCTGCCTTCAGCAGACCTTCCCTGCCAGGCTGATCCTGAGCTGTAAAGTTTCCATGCTACACAGCAATATAGACATGTAATGAACGTACTAAACATTGTAAAAATATTTTGCAGCTCTGTTCTCAGAACCTGTTTCATTAGGCATCTTTCACTTCCATTTGAGAAAGAAGTTCCCAAATATAAGACTGATCCATTTAGCTTGGCTGGTTATCTAATTAATTTTATTATTAACTAGAGGCCCGGTGCATGAAATTTGTGCATGGGGGGGGGGCAGGTTCCATCAGCCCAGCCTGTGCCCTCTCGCAGTCCGGGACCCTTGCTCCTTACCACTCGGCTTGCTGCTCCTTAGCCCTGCCACAGAGGCAGGAGAGGCTCCGGCTACCGCTGCTGAGCTTGCCAGCTATGAGCCTGCCAGCTGTGAGCGCAGCTTCTGGCTGAGTGGCGCTCCCCCTGTGGGAGCGCACTGACCACCAGGAGGCAGCTCCTGTATTGAGCGTCTGCTCTCTGGTGGTCAGTGTGCATCATAGCGACCGGTCGTCGTTCTGCTGTTCAGTCGATTTGCATATTAGAGTTTTATTATATAGGATGTGCCATAAAATAGGACTGAGGCTTCTATCTGGGAAACTTTTACTTTTTGTCATTTGAACAGCAGGTGCTGGTGCAATGACTGAAGGAACACTAGTATAATGAATGCAAAAAAGAAATCCGTTGATGTCTATAGAGAAAGGGACCTCAGGAGGCCAGCAGTTGGATGGAAGAGTGAAGGTCTGCCCCACCAGCAGGAAACTGCTTCGCGCACGCGCACGCGCACACACACTGGCAGCTCATCTTGGCATCAAGAGATTTGGGATTAAGAACCAACCAGTGTTGGATACAGTCCTCATAATTCCCTTTTTTACCCAGAACAAGTATTACCTACCACTCTGTAAGGTTACTGAATCCACAGAGGATTGATTTCCACCCAACCCCAAAATGATTCTGATGCTAACAATCTCTTTTGAAAAAACATTTACCTTAATGATACTTAATGTATCTTAATGATACATGCATTTGTTTTCCTAACAAATCCACAAATCAACACTAAATAGAGCAAGTTCTGAAACACTCCTCTCACAATGTACATTGTCAGACCCTGATCAGTGGAAGATGTATTATTTAAAATTACCAAGATAACAGAGACACTGAAAATAACTGTATCTGCACTGGAAGGTAGGGGTGGTCCAGATGGTAAAAGCGAACACATGTAAACCCTCATTATTGTAGAAGCCCACAGATGTCTGGCAATTAGTAAAATTACAAATGACAGGACAGTCCTGTTACTTAGAGATGGAAAAACTACCAGATAAAGCAGTAAGAGACAGTTTTAAGCCCTGAGGTGGGGCAGGAACCTTCTGATTTTCATGGTGGTGCAATTTCTGTAATACCATTCAGACCCTATGCGTACGTTACTTTGGTAAAATTTTGTAATGTTTTAAAGACATAAAGCAGGGTAATTACCTAGTAAAATAATTCCTATTTAAGGTCATACCTGGAATTCAAATATTCTCTTGGCTCCACAGGGGCAGTCTGGAATATCCTCCTCTTGGGGGACATTTTCACCAGAGATCCAGATGGGGGCAAGCCCTCTGCCATACCTGAGAATCTAAAATCAATTAGGATCACATTCCGATCATCCACATCTCGCCTAAGAGTTTTCCCCGCCTCTACCCCACACATTCTCAAAGTTAATTCCTTTTTAATGTTATCAAAGCAATGATTCCAGCCTCTCTAATTCAGGATATCAAAATTTAATCTGAATCTCGTCATTTATGCCGGATGCTGGGGTGAAAGCAGTCACATGTGCTCAGGCAGCAGATGTGCCACTGGCCCACTGCTGCTGGGGAGGCCTTGGGGAACATAGACGCTCATTCACACGTTATGAGGGGGGCGAGGGTACTGGGTAACCCTGCAGTTACATGCGTTGTGTACCGGGTTCTTCCAATAAAGGCAACTGTATTTGTTTACAGTGACAGTGTGTGCAACGATCCAACTGCACAGTATATGCTAGAAGACTTGGAGCAGATAATATAGTCATTCTCACAATGCCAAAAAAAAAAAAAGAAAAATAAAAGAAAACACATCCTATATGATAGTGTAACTTTTGTTCTCTCGGTAACTGTTAAAAGGATCAGAACAGGAAAAGCACCTTCCCTTTGTGTGAAGGGCTGCTGTGATGAGACAGCTTCTAAGGATGATACCCCTAACAGAACACAAGAGGGAACCATGTGAGTTCTACTTTACCTGCTCTGGTTCCAGGGCTATTTTATTTTTAAACTCCTGGAAAATTTTATCTTCCCTGGATTCATGTTTTGCCATGGAATCCAATTCTTCCACAGGTACTTCACCTAAAAACCATCAACACAACCATTATGTCAACAGGAATAATCCCCAGGACTCAACAATTCAAACCGCTTGAGGGCAGCCAGTTTCAAAGAAGTAAGTTTTGAATGAATCAGAGAGCGAGAGCCAGATGTTCCCAAGGGCTTTCCCTAGTTAAGTTCTTTCAGGTTGGCTCTGCGTGACCACCTGCATTTCCGGGTGCCCCGTGAAGCACTATTCACTACCCAGGTTCCTTCCTGATGACCACTTCTCTTCATTAAAGTTTCAAATTTAAAAGAACAGACCCAAGTCCTGGGCTCAGGACGCTGTGCCTAGCACACATTAGGACACTCAACAAATGTGAGCCCTTCTTTTTTTAAAAAAAATGTTTATTGATTTTATAGAGAAAAGGGAAAAGAGATGGAAATATAGTTGAGAAACATCAATTGGCTGGGGATCGAGTCACAACCTGGGCATGTGTCTTGACTGGGAATCAAACTGAGGACCTCTTGATTCATGGGACAACGCTCAACCAGGGAGCCACCCAGGACGGGCCATGACCCCTTCTTATCACTATCACCCTTATGCCTCCTGGACTCTTACTTCAAATCTCCTCACACTTCTCTTCCCAGCTGGCCCACCTGCTAAGCTGTCCTGCCAGCTCGTTCCTCTGCACTCTCAGCTCCTAGGACCCCAGCCACCTGTACCACTGCTGTCCCCAACAGCAGCTAATCTTTGTGACAAGTATTACTATATATTTCTGATGTCCTTACATGAACTATATAGACCAGTAAGCCAACATTCTAATCTAAAATCTAATTTGGTGGTGGTTCTTAAGAGCTTGAGTTCTAGTGAGTGAGATGTGAGCTCAAACTCCATTTAAAACCTAACAACTTGGGTCAGTTACATGACCAAACAAGTTACACCCAGAACCTCAAAGTCTGCACCGCAAAATGGGGCTGCGAATTAATTGTGACTTTCATGAGGTCATGCACAGAAGCCCTTGGTGCAGAGTAAGTGTTGAATAAATGCTGCTGCCAATCAGCCTCTTAGGTATCTGATCAGCAGAGGCTCTGGAGTATGATCAGCTCTAGAGAAGTAACCAAATTGTGTGTGTAAAACTGGTCATGTTACAGGGTCCCAGGGTAGGAGGAATAGGGGAACCAAGGCAGGAAAGTTAAAACAAGCCCAAACAGTGTGGGCAATGTGCAGTCAGCATGTAACTAACAAGCTATTATCTTCCCCAGCCAAGGAATGAGAGCCAATGGTTAAAAAACCTCCCTAAGGAGAGAATGCAGAAAGGGAGGAGGAGGGGAAAGGAAAAAAGGGCCGTTTTACTCCCTAAGCAGAGAAGCCAGCAGTCTCGGGTTTGGCAAGGTCAAGTTGCCAGGAAATTCTCATGAATTCTGGGAAGGCCACAACAAAGTAAACAGGGACCTTGAGAATTGATCTGCATCAAAATATCCAGCAGAGGAATTTTGAAACCTACAGACAGCAGAGTATATAATGCTCAGACCCCCACCCAACTGGTTCTGCAGATTAGCTGAGAGCCTGTCTGCGCTTCCTAAGCCACATGCATATGTTTGCTTGCTTTGCTTTTTCACTAAAGGTGCATGCTCTAACTGCTTTATTAAATTGGCTTTTCGCAATGCATTCGAGGTCTGTTGTTTAAATTTATATAAGATAAGGATCAACTTTGGGGACAGCCCTCTCAGGGGTCAATGAGAAGCACCTCTCACTTCGGAAGGGCCTGCTGGCCCTGGCCGGGTGCTCAGTTGGTTAGAGCGTCGTTCTGATACACCAAGGCTGTGGGTTCCATCCCAGTCAGGGCACATACAAGAATCAACCAATGAACGCATAAATAAGTGGAATAATAAATGGATGTTTCTCTCTCTCCTTTCCCCTCTCTCTAAAAATCAACAAAAAATCATATTTAAAATCAATTAAAAAAAGAAAAAAAAAGAAAAAAGTGTCTCACATTCTCTCACGTACACCATCTTGATCTGAGGAATAGACCTTGGGCCCAGATGAACTTACCAATTTCCTAGCATCCTGTGCAGTCCTACCCAAGTGTCACCTGCACACTTCCTCTGACTGACATACCTTCATGGACCCAGAATGTGCCTGACATGTGTCAAGGTGGGAGGAACAGGAAGGGTGTCGCCAGATGAGGCAATATTGTAAAGTTCTGTACTGCAGCCTCCAAAGTGAGCTGGTTTTTCCTGTCAGCACCTCTCTTCTGGACACTCTGAGCCCACTGTTTCAAGCATTATGTACAATCACTTAATGGATAAAGTTCTGAAACTGACTCCTTACCCATGCTCCCTATAATCTCCGGTTCATCATCTTTTTCTGAAACTTCAGGTGTAATCTCATCTTCTGTTTCTATTACAATTTCAAATTCTGGAAAAAGGAAGTTGTGATCTGGAACTGTGTTGTCCAAATTATCTGAAACAAAAAAGGTAACTTGCACCATCAGTAATAACTTAGTTTTTTTTTTAAAAATATATTTTATTGATTTTTTACAGAGAGGAAGGGAGAGGGATAGAGAGCTAGAAACATCGATGAGAGAGAAACATCGACCAGCTGCCTCCTGCACACCCCCCACTGGGGATGTGCCCGCAACCAAGGTACATGTCCTTGACCAGAATCGAACCTGGGACCTTTCAGTCCGCAGGCCAACGCTCTATCCACTGAGCCAAACCGGTTTCGGCAGTAATAACTTAGTTTTAAGAACGGTCTAACTGTGCTATTTCTAAAGTATATTCCAATATAGTAACAGCTTCTCCTAGTAAATTAATATATATAGCTTCAACATTTTAGATTGTAGACCATACATTAAATGCTGCTCCTAGGAGACCTGAGTGGGCATAATCTCACAGCTCTTCCCACTGGGGATCAAGCTGCAACCCCAGGACTGCCCTGACTGGGAATCCAACGGGAGACTTTTCCTGCACCAGAAGACAAACTAAGCCACACTGGCCACGGCTCACAGCTCTTCCTCATAAAGGTGTTGTCACTACCAAACTTCTGAGAAGTATTAGAACTTTCCTAATTCTAACTTTTCTGGGCAAAATAAAAATCTGAGTTGGTAAGTGCTATGAAGCTGAGCTGAAATTTAAAAAGAAGATGGACTCACCTGCCTGTCCACACGCCTGCTTATGTCCGGATCTCCAGTCCACAGCCTGGTGGTCCTTACTGCAGTAATGCGCCTGGCGACACCGAGAGCACGTCTTGGGGCCTAAGCAGCCGCACACCCTGCAGAGGTGAGCCCCCGACTTGAGCTGGAGGCACACGGACTCTCCCGTCTCTGGGGGAGGCTCCTCAGGAGGCGGCTCGTGCGAGTAAAAGTCATTTTTCCTGGGTAGCTGATTTCTAAAAACTAATATAAATGAGAAGAAACATTGTATTTTTAAATAAATCAGTATGTCAATTCAAATAATTTAGCTTCCATGCCACACAGGAATGTAAAAGACAAACAGAAGGCCATCTTTGCTTTCGGTGAACTTATCTTATGAAAGAAGAGGGGGAAAGAGTGGAAAAGAACAAGAAAGTCTTCAGGTCTATAAACTAGTGGGACCCACACCGAGCTGGCCCTGAGCTTGCTCCAGTCAATCCAGTTCCCATCGAGCCCAACTGACCGGAAAAATGCGGAAAAGCTGTTGGGACTCCGCTTTCTGAAAACGGACCATTTTTAGGTCTGAACACGAGCAGGCGCACGGAGCACCGATTGGATAAGCAAACGTCGGGCTGGAGGCGAAGCGAACCCCGGGAGGCGGCGCCCGCACCCCGCGTCGCCCCCGCAGGCCCCCGCCCTCTCCCTGCCGCTCCCCGCGTCGCCCCCGCCCGCTCACCGCGCAGGCCCGCACAGCAGGGCGGCGCGCGGCAGCAGAAGAGGAACAGGCCGCGGTGGAAGGCGTCGGCGCGGCCCGGCAGGGGCGCGTACAGCTGCAGCACGAAGGCCAGCGGGCGGCCGCACAGCGAGCACGCCAGCGCCGCGGGCCCGGGCAGCCCAGCCTCGCCCAGCCACGCCGGCCGGCCGCCGACCTTGCTGGGGAAGTGCTTGCTGCGCAGCCGCCAGGCCGGCGCCTCCTCCGCGAAGCCCAGCTCCGCCGCCCCGGCGCGCACGACTGCCATCCGCGTGCGGCGCCACCCGGACCCGCACCCCCGGCCGGAAGGCGGAAGGCGGGAGGCGGGTCCCGGAAGGCGCCTAGGGCAGCCGACCAGAAGCGATTGGACGGAGGGTGTGGCTGACTTCCGGTGTCGTGCTGGGGTCGTGAAGTGCGGCGGCTCCCAGGGTCTGCGAGCTCGGCCGACAGTCCGGGCACCCACTGCCGCTGCCCTGGCGTCTGCGGGCCGAGTGCGCGCGGAGCGGCTGGGGCTTCTCGAGTGAACGCGCTGCTGAGAGTCAGGGGTGAGGGGCCGTGGGAGCGCCGTGAGGAGCGGGTGAGAGCAAAAGCTGGAGCATGAGAAGGGAAGGGTTAGGTACGGGTTTAGGGTCAGGGCCCAGGGCTGAAGGGTTAGGGTTTAGGCTGGGACCTGGGCTTTAGGGTTAGGGTTCAGTGTGAGGCTTCGTGCTGGGGGTCAGCTTTACCTGGCCCCACCCCCTGTCCACCTGCCTCCTTCCCCATCACGTGGCCCTGCCCCTTTGTTCAGTGCCTGCGTGATCACGTGCCCCCACCCCTTGTTCACGTGCCTACTTCCTGGTGATCGCATTGCACCGCCCCCTTGAGACCTTGGACGGACCTGTTTCCGGGGTGCCACCTCCCTGGTTGGCTGTCCGCCTGCTCTCACACCTGTCAGTCAGCAGTCCCTTTGGCAAAGTCCTTCCAGAAAAAACCGTGTGCGCGTGTCCTCTCTTTCCTGCTGGGACTGTGACAGCTGGGATTGAAAGGAGACAGGAGAGCAGTGGCCGTCCAGAGTCCATGCCAGAGGTCCAGAGGGGCCCGTGCCTCCCTGGAAGGCTGGGGGCGGGAAGGGTGGTGGGGCGGGGGTGCTGACTAGGGAGCAGAAAGCCCTCAGGGCAGGTGGGGGCGCAGACACACACAATCACCTCACACTCCTGTGAGGAGCAGCAGAGAGGGCCAGCGACTTCCTTGATGGCACACAGCAGTAATGGGGCAGAGCTGAAAAGGGAGCCCTAGGCTGACCCCAGCCTGTGACTCCTTCACCTGTGACCTCTGGGTAAGGGGGCGGGGCCCCCTCAACATTCTCAAGAAGTCAGGTGAGGACGGAGGAGGGGCCACGTGAAGATTGAAGGGAGGCGGCCAGGAGCCCCCAGAAGATGAAGAGGCAGGAAGCACCCTTCACTCGATATCCCGAGATGGGCTACTAGTAATGATTATAAAGAGGAAAAACAAAAAGACTGATGGAGGCATGGAGGAGCTCCTACTATTCAACTTTGAGGAATTTAAATACCAAAACAACCTGTTAAAATAGATTTTTAAAAAATATATATTTTTTGCCGAAACCGGTTTGGCTCAGTGGATAGAGCGTCGGTCTGCGGACTGGAAGGTCCCGGGTTCGATTCCGGTCGAGGGCATGTACCTTGGTTGCGGGCACATCCCCAGTATGGGGTGTGCAGGAGGCAGCTGGTCGATGTTTCTCTCTCATCGATGTTTCTAGCACTCTATCTCTCTCCCTTCCTCTCTGTGAAAAACCAATAAAATATATTTAAAAAAAAAATATTCTCATCATTGATGTTTCGATCTCTCCCTTCCTCTGTCTGAAATCAATAAAAACATATTAAAAAAAAAAAAAATATATATATTTTTTTATTGATTTCAGAGAGGAAGGGAGAGGAAGAGAGAGAAACATCAATGATGAGAGAGAATCATTGATCAGCTGCCTCCTGCATGCCCCACACTGGGTATCCACGCATGTGCCCTGATCTGGAATGTAACTGTGACCTCCTGGTTCATAGGTTGACGCTTAACTGTTAGGGGCAGAAATAGAATACTGGGGACTAAGTATTATTTATAAGAAATAAAGTAAATATGAATCATGATCTGCTAACTGTGATTGTTTTGTTCTAGTTAAAGAAAGCACATTCTAAACTGGCTGGGAGTTGTATGCCCCCTCCTCCTCACCCCCCCACACACATGGGAGTCCACCTTGTATCTGGGAGTCAACCTTGAATATGGTCCATCCCCATTCAAGAACTACCTATTATCCTGGAAAGATTAACAACCTTGTTGCCTAATGGAGTTCCGCCCCAGGTCCCCGCCACCCCCACCTTGGCTACTTCCCCATGCCTGTGAGTCCTGCCTCCCGTGTAATCTGTCCTCCTCCATATGAGCAGCTGGCTGATGGGGCTGCAGAGCAGATGTTTGTGGACGACCTGCTGCTCTCCATGCTGCCGG
This sequence comes from Eptesicus fuscus, assembly GCF_027574615.1. Classification (NCBI taxonomy): domain Eukaryota; kingdom Metazoa; phylum Chordata; class Mammalia; order Chiroptera; family Vespertilionidae; genus Eptesicus; species Eptesicus fuscus. The sequence continues at coordinate 98,386,153 of NC_072482.1, forward strand.
CAGGATTGGAATAAACGCTCGAAAGTGATTCAACCCTGTTGTCTCTGCTTGATTGACAGGCAGCCCGGACCCACTGATTGTCTGGTTTCACAACCACGGAACCACACTGGCTGGGCTCAAAAGCATTTTTAATAATGCATAAATCTAGTGGGGGTTATTGATAGATCCTCCCTTCCCCCAACTGATGGACGGAGTATGACGTAAACTCCACCTGCAGCCAGACATTCCTGACCACCTTATATGGACTGTACATTGAATCACCAATCAGCACCTGCCATATACCCTAAGCCCTTGATTCCTAAGTCCCTAGGTGCCTAATCATGTGCCTTACATGAAACCACAAATCAGCATGTGCTGAGTACCGTAAGCCCCGTCCCCTCCTTTCCTCCCCTCAAAAGGCGCGTTCACCCTGGCACGCCTTCTCTCCCCTTTTTCCCTCTGGAAGGCGGCAGGCAGGGTGATCTCCAATAAAGCCTGTGTCCTGGTATCCCATGGTCTCCGGCCCTCTGTTTCATCTTTCAGTTATCTAATCAAGTTAATCAAAGCCTCATTATTCTTGACATGACACAATGTGAAGTAGACATTATTATATTCTGACAAAAAGTCCAAACTGGAAAATAAATAAAAAAAATAAAATTGACAGAAATGGTAAAATGTGAATCACTAAAAATTATAAAATATGGAAACTAAAAAAATATTAATTTTTAGTTTTGTGGATGAAAAGGGGCCACATGCCAACCTGACTAACTGAGGGAAGGTCTGCATGGAGGCCTTACAAACTCAGAGACCTAAAGTAACCACAAAGGATGGTCTGAAATTAAACTTTTTATATTAAAAAGCAGTCTATGGTGGGTAGTCCTGTCCTGACAAAGATCAACTTTGGTCTTAATTGAGCCTATTGTCTTTTTGGCATCTGATAACATACCTTTGGCAGGTCAGGGTAGTAACTTCCCCTTTTCCGAACCCCTCAGGGCACAACCACTGCATCAGGGTGGAGACAACTTCCCTCATTGTTGTTGTTATCATGTTAATTGTTGGCTGTTAACTCGCCCGAACCACCTAAGTAAAAGAAGCCTGTGTCTATCATTTTATTTTTACCCAACCCCAGAGGTTTCCCCTCTTTGCTTTCTCCCACTTTCCTAATCTATCACCAATGGATTTCATATAACCCATTAATATCTACTCCTTCATTGGTAATTTATAAAACTTAGTGAAAAACCGCCATTCTCCATCAATTCGTTGAGATTCTGCTTCCTGCCAATCGTCACCAACAGTAACCAGGACCTGAGATGAGAAGCTGGGCCAGGACGCACAGTCCTCAGTCCACACATCAGGAGAGCAATGAGGCGGACATAAGGTGAAGTGCATCCATGTAAGTGGAGGGGCCTGGTCGTAAGACCAAACATGAGGTGAGCTGGGGCCGGGGAGCAGGTACAGCCAGCCTGTGAGGACCAGAGTGTGTGCCTGGACTGCTTCTGGGGTACAAGTCTCAGGTGCCAATTTAAGTGAGGAATTCCTGTGGGACTTTCTTTCCGTGAGCACATCCTTAGACTGGACACGGGATTTAGGAGTGTACAGTTCTGGTCCCAGTTTACGTGAGCACTGCGAGGGCCAACTTCACAGGCTCTCAGGAGCAGAGCCGAGTCTTAGCTTAGGTCCTTCAACAATGAATGTGGTAAGTATAAAAATGATAAATTTAGCCGAAACCGGTTTGGCTCAGTGGATAGAGCATCGACCTGCGTACTGAGGGGTCCCGGGTTCGATTCGGGTCAAGGGCATGTACCTTGGTTGCAGGCACAGCCCCAGTGGGGGAGTGTGCAGGAGGCAGCTGATCGATGTTTCTCTCTCATCGATGTTTCTGGCTCTCTATCCCTCTCCCTTCCTCTCTGTAAAAAATCAATAAAATATATTTTAAAAATGATAAATTTATTAGTAATAAAAAAGCCCCTAAGAGGTTTGTTGCCTGTAAATGCAGACCCAGGCTCAGATCAATTTTAGAGAATTCCCTCTATCAGAACTGCTGCAGTGACGCATGAAGTGCAAATGAGAAAGTGAGCGAATTTGGTCTAAAACGTTTGGAATAATTTCCCCCTCTGACTGTCAAGAGGCCAAAGTGGGTGCCCAAAGAAAAGGCCTCTGGTGTTCCCTCCACAGCAGTCCAGGTTCTTACACTTTTTCACTTTCCCATGTTGTCCTCCAGTCCTTGTTTTCTAAAATGAAATGGCTCTGTTTGTTGCAGCTTACTGACACTATTCAGAATAATACAGTTAATTAAAAATCCTACCACAAGAGGTAAAAACCGCTTTCATTTTAGGTGCATGCCTTTCCAGACAGCTCTACATGCACAGTTCCTTTCTTCTTCTTTCTGTGGATTTAATTTACTATTCTAGATTCCAAGAAGGGTGTAAAACTTGTAAATATTCAGCTTGTCTCTTTTCCTAATATGTGCACTAAGACTGCACAATTCTCTGTAAGTCTTGTAATGTAGGATTTTTATTATCCTTCAGTTCTAATTATTTTCTGACTCTTGGGCCCCTGTTCTGGAGCCCTGCTGACAGAGTGAGGCCTGGGGCCTGTGGTTCAGCTCCTGTGTCTGGCATCTGGTAACTGGTGTCTGGTGTCCAGTGCCTACTTAGGGACCTGGATTCCTAAACACAGACCTGAGTTCCGACTGCAGCGTCTGTGGTCTCAGGGAGAATTGTATTTAGCTCTTTGTCTGGGTTCTGGGTTCTGTTTGGGTGTGGCTGGTTTCCTGCGTTCCTGTGTGGGGTCCACGTGCAGCTATGACATCGGGGCCTGATGGAAGGTGTCCTGTGCCATTCTCTGGCACCTGGTGTCTGGCATTCATGCCCCAAGGTCTGGCTTGATGTCTGAGGTTTAGCTTCTGGTTTGTGGTCTGCTGTGGGACTGGGGTATGTTTCTGGGGTCCTGAGCCGGGCTCTGCTGTCTGGTGTCTGTTAACTGATGGTCCTTGCCTTTAGATCAATGCCAACTGGAGTCCTTGTCATGGCTTGAGGAACCCTGGGGTCAGGCTGCCCCAAATGAATTCTCTTTCAGGTGACACATTTCAGCTCCGCTCTGCTCCAGTCTCTGTGTTCTGATCTGGTCCTGGCATCTCCTCTTTGCTCAGTCCAGACGACTTATCAGTCAGTACAATGTGGTAGGACATTTGCAGGTCACTCCCTGAATTGAGGTTTGTATGAGAAGCCCCTGTGTAGAAATGAACACAAGGCTCTGTTTTTTTGTTTGTTTGTTTGTTTTTGTTTTTGCTAAATTTGAGCTCGGTTATTCATCAGGAGCCCTTTATAGTAGGGATCTTTATTCTTATTATGTTATATTGTAAATCAGAAGATGCCTTAATCAATAAGCCACATTCATTTGGAGTCCTTTTCATTTCACTAGTGCTAGCGGTCCCAGAGGAAATATTGCTTCTCAAATTCTGGGTCCCCAAATAGAGGAAGTCTTTCCTATATATACCCTTTTCAGTTCTTTGTCTTCCAAATTTGGAGTGAGACTTCTGGACCTTCTGAGAAAAAGTCCTGAGTGCTGGGACAGGGTGTGAGACCATATCTCAAGGCCTGGCCTGGTGCCAGCACTGACAACTCTGTCTGGGGCATAGTTTATGGTCTCTCTGGAATGGGAGTAGTCTTATTTTCCCTATTACTTAAGCAAGCAAACTTTAACAGAAGCCAGAATAGCAGGGTTAAAATTTTAAACAGCAGTTTTTACCCAAGATGGAGGTTACTATGCTTCAATTATCCATATCTGTCGTCTGCTGTGTGAGTTGCACAGGGAGTCCTGGGGTAAGGGACAAGGAGAGGGCTGGAGGCAGATTTTCTGTCCTGGCTTGAACCAGCTATGAAGGAGATGAGGGGTCTGGGGAAGAACATAGCAGACCTGGGGCAACATTTCCATTCTGCCTTGAGACCAGTATGTGAGGGGCAGAGCGTGGGTTTGGGTAAGCAGTGAGGAAAGTACAGGAGACAAATTATCCCCTTTCCACACACCTTTTGAGGGGGCCATGAGTCAATGGGCAAGGAGAGACCTGCAGGCACATTCTCCGTGCTTCAACCTGCTTGAAGAGCACAGTTAGGGAAAGACCTTGAGCAGAACTCTGTGTCACGGCTCCAGCCATCCTGTGTGGTTACAGTGGTTGCCTGGCAAAAGGAGAAAGACCTAGAGCTGAATTTTCATCCCTGCTTTCACCAGGATGTGATGGGAAAGAGGACAGGAGGAAAGGGGCCTGGGACATGAGGGCCAGTGGAGACCTTGAGATGAATTATGTGTCCCGACTCCAGCCCAGCATCTAATGGGCAGCTGTCGCCTGCGGAAATGGGGAAGGAGAGACCTGGATGCCATGTGTCCGTCCTGGTGCAGGCAGTGAGGGGATGGGGGGTGCCTGAGATAAGAGTCGAGTTCCAGCGAGTGTTTGAGAGCCAGAGGGGATGCCTGGGGTGGGGTGCACTGCAGCCAGCTGGAGTCTGTGAGCACTTTCTCCCACTGTTCTCAAGCCAGCGCTTCCTCAGAACCAGTTTCCTAGGGAGAGGCCTTCCTGTCCACCTCTTCCAGACAGGACTCAGGAGTGCACGGCTTCCCAATGGACACATTGACAAAAAATGTTTTTATAGATTTTTAGGGAGAGGGGTAGAGAGATAGAAACATCAATGAGAGAGAATAATCAGCTGCCTCCTGCACACTGGGGATCGAGCCCACAACTCCAACATGTGCCCTGACTGGGAATTGAACGGTGAACTCCTGGTTCATAGGTCAATGCTCAACCACTGAGCAACACTGACTGGGCTAAATAGACAAATTAATAAACAGAATAGAAGGTGTAGTAAGAGACTCAAAAACAAAGGTAAGTTTTATATGATAAACGTGTCTCCTCAGGTCAATAGAAAAAATGTGCATTCTATAATAAATGGTGTTGGGACATGAGGCAAGCAGCAGGTCACAGATAAAAGTCTAGCTGCAGCCCTAGCATGTTGCTCAATGGTTAGAGCGTTAGCCCTGGGACTGAAGGGTCACTGGTTCAGTTCTGGTCAAGGGCACCATTCCCGCCTGGTGGGCTGCAGGTGGGAGGCAACCCATGGATGTGTTTGTCTCCTCCTCTCCCTCCCACTCTCTCTTAAAAAATCAATGCAAATAGCCTCTGTGAGAATTAACAACAAATAAAAAGGCTAAAGCATAAAGCTTTTTCTTGATGGAGGGGCGGGGCCAGTTTGGAATGAGGGGCGGGGCCAAACTTGAGGCTGGAGCTGGTCTGGGACTTAGGGGCGTGGCCTTGCTGTGCATCCCACGTGCCCGGATGTGCCTGCTGAGCGGGAACTGAGGTGAGAGGGGAGTGGAGGTGTGGACCTGAGGAGAGGAAGGTGGCCCAACTGGAGCTACATGAGGTTCAAGGTATGAGTCAGCCGGCTGGTAGACCTGAGGCGAGTGGAGCCGCGTGGCTGGGTCCTGAGGTGTGAGGCGAGCAGCTCAGTGGGCGCGAGCGAGGCTGAGGCGAGCCCCGTGGAGGCCGTGAGGAGAGGCCGAGGGGTGTGAGGTGTGAGGTGGCGCAGTGGTGGGACCACAGGTGAGGCAGCTCTGGGCGGCTCCCCGTTGTCACTACGACATTTTTCAGGAGCCACAGCCACCGCTCTGGCTCTCCTGTGGCTTCTGTGTGTCACTGCCCGCAGCTGTAATGGACGTTCTCTGAGGAATGAAGATGGGTTTCAGCTGCAACAACATGGCCCCGTAACTCGGTTGGTCCTGGACACAAACAATATTGCGGCTTGACCCCAGGTCCGGGCGTGTCCGGGGTTTCTCCATCTCCTCCGCATCCTCTAAAATCAGGGGGAAATACATAGATAGTTTAATCTTGGAAGTTCGAAAAGACTACTGATTTAGCTTCTGGATGTGAAGCTTTTATTTACCGTCCAAAGGTGGGAAAGATGACACAGCTGTGCATTGTGCATGTTGATGTTAAACTGGTAGGTAAGTTATGAAAGAATCTGTAGTTCCCCCATTTCTCCTAAGAGGTTTCCATGGCGATGCCTGGTGTCAGGAGGGAATGTTAGCCTAATGGCCTCAGCTTCAGACCTTAAGGTGCAAACAGGAGCCTGCTGGCCACCCCACCCGTACATGTCCCATTGCTTTGGGGTTTTCTTATAAACATAACTTTCCAAGTGTGCTGCGCTTTTCCTAAATATCACCCTGCTTCACCATTTCCCAAAATATTTGTATTCCAAAAATTACCTCATTGTTTTTCGCATAAATTTGTATGTTAATTAATAGAACTGCCATAGATGTGTTATTAAATGACCCAAAACCATCAGTAAACGTTGTATGATGAGAAAGATGTCTCCATAGATCAGTTGCGTCAATATGCCTCGTAAGATAACTGGTTTTTGGACACGGGACAAACATTAGGTCGCAGATAAAAGACGACCAGCAGGATTTTTCCTGACTCAAGAGGCGGGTGGACATCAGTGAGCCTTTCCTGTGGGACCATTTATCATGGGCATGTCCTGCGTCTGAACACCAGCATCTGGAGCGCTGCCTCCCTGTCAGTCTACTGAGCTGCGTGGTCCCATCCTGCAGTCTCTCCGGTGGCAGAGCCCAGGCCCTGAGGCTCAGTCTGTCAGCAGTGAATGTTAAAGCTATAAAACAGGGGGATTCATCCTGGTCAGTGTATTTCAGTGGTTAGAGCGTTGGCCCGCACCCCGAAGGGTCACAGGTTTGATTCCCAGTCAAGGGCATGTGTCTGGGTTGCAGGTTTGATCCCCTGCAAGTACGGGAGGCAACCCATCGATGTATCTCCTTCACATGGATGTTTCTCTCTCTTTTTCTCTCCCTCCTTCCCTTCCACTCTCTCTAAAAGATCAATAGAGAAAATATCCTTGGGTGAGGATTAACACAAAAAAGGGTGTGTGTGTGAATTTTACAATTTACAGAATGAAGACGCCGAGAGGTCTGTTCTGTGCTCAAAAGAACATCACTTGTAAATGTTAGAACCAGGCTCAGGTAAATTCCAGGGACCCAAAGCTTAGGAGTTCCTCTCAGAACTGCTGAAATTGCACATGAAAAAGTGCAAATTATGAAAGGAGCCACTTTGGGCTAAACAATTAGAAAGAGCTTCTATTCTTTCAGACTAAGAGACCAGGCTTGGCAAGGAAAGGAAAGACTTGTGTTGTCACCACAGCAGTCTAGCTTATTATTTATAAACTAGAGGCCTAGTGCACGAAATTCTTGCATGGGGGTAGGGGGGGTGAGGGGGGGGGTGGGGGGGTGGGGGGTTTCCCTCAGCTCGGCTCGCACCGTCTTGCAATCTGGGGCCCTTTGGGTAGGGTCCCTAGGCCTGGCTAGTGATTAGGGCCTATTGGGGCTTTCCTTCCCCCAGTTGCCATCAGCTGGCCCTCCCCCCACCACTGCCACTGCTCACTATCTGTGCGGCACTGCCCCCTCCCCCTGCCCCCCACTGGTCGCCTCTCTCTTTGGGCGACAGGCATGGGGTGCGATGGCTTGGCTGGCCTGGGCCTCCCTCTGAGGGGCCATCACTGGCTGGCCCCGCACACCTGCCACAGCGTCGCTGGCCAGTGGCCTGGGCTTCCCTCTGTGGGGCAAGGGAGTCCCCGCCCACTTGCCACAGTGCCGCCTCCGACCGGGTAGCCTAGGCCTCTCTCTTTGGGGCGATTATGGAGCCCTGTTGCCTGGGCCTCCCTCTGCATGGCGATCATGGGGCTATGATGGGGCCCCCTGACCAATCAAATTGCACCTGCCTTGGCTGGCCTGGCGCCAGTGCGTGTCATAGTGTGGCTATCCAGAAGGTCTCCAGGACGGTTGTTCTGTTGTTCTGTCATTCGGTAGATTTGCATATTATGCTTTTATTGTTATAGATTATCCCATGTTTTCCTCTAGAACATATTTTCCTAAAATGAAAATGGCTTTGTTTGTTGCAGCTTATTTAAATAATGCAGAAAAAAAATTAATTCAAAATTCTACCCCAAGAGTAAAAAAAAACTGCTATGGTTTTAAGTATATCCCCCTTCAGACATCTATACACACACACATTTCCTTTGTTCTGTTTTCTCTCCATGTATTTTACTGTTTTAGGTATATACATATATTGATTTCAGAGAAGAAGGGAGAAAGAGAGAGAGATAGAAACATCAATGATGAGAGAGAATGATGGATTGGCTGCCTCCTGCATGCCCCCCCGTGGGGATGGAGCCCACAACCCGGGCATGTGCCCTGGGATCAAACTGTGACCTCCTGGTTCACAGGTCAATGCTCAACTACTGAGCTACACCAGACAGGCTAGGTTCCTGATACGTATACAAAGCATGCAAATTTTCAGCTATTATTCCTAATATGTGCATATACGAGTGCACATTTTTTCATTGTATGTTTTGGTATGTACTATTATCATTCAGTTCAAATTATTTTCTAACTCAAATTGTGATGTATTTGGTGGTTATTTAGAAGTTGTATTTCATAACTTTTAAATATCAGGAGTTTCTAGGTGCCTTCTGTTCCTGATTTCTAGATTAACTGTAATGACAAGAAACATGCTGTATATAGTTTTGATTCTTGGACTTTTGTTGAAACTTGCTTCATGGTACTGTGTGGCCTCATAAACTATAATTGAAGTGTGCTCCTCTGCTGCCACCTGTGTGCAAATTGGGAATAACACATTTGTGTCTTTCAGCAGGAAAGGTTGTTGGGTACAGTGGATTCTCTGAATGTTGAATAGTTTGCTGCTCAGGTTGTTGAAGTTTTTTACATCTTCACTGAGGTCTTTGTGGGAGGCTATTGGTTCTGAAAGAGGTGTGCTCTGTCTCTGAACGAGAGAGGTGTGATAAATGTATTATGGTTATAAATTTGTCTAGTTTCCCTTGTAGCTCTGTTCTGTGTACTTTGATTTTATGTTATGAAGTGCTTGTGAATGTAGATCTTCCTGATAAAATGAAGTTATTGATCTGAAGTGCTCTTCTTTATTTATAGTCATGCTTTTGGCCTTCAAGATTTGTGTGTTATAATATAACTAGAGGCCCATTGCAGGAAGATTCCTGCAAGAATAGGGCTTCCTGTGGCAGTCTCCACCGCCCCGCCTGCTTCCCTCCCTTCTCCGCCACCCTGCTTGCTTGCTTCTCCGCAGCTTTGTGCCCTTCTGCAGCACTTGGCTTCCTTCTATGCTGTCTTCAGTCTTCGCTCTGCACCTGGATATGCAAATTAACCGCCATCTTGGTTTGGTTAATTTGCATGCTGGCTCCTGATTGGCTTGTGGGCATGGCTTGTGGGCATAGCAGAGGTACGGTCAATTTACATGTTTCTCTTTTATTAGCTAGGATTTTTATTTGGTTTATGTTTGCTTAATATATCTTTTCCCATTCTTTCACTTTTGATCTCTTTGTACCCTTATGTTTTAGGTAGCTTTCAGTTTTTTATACTAGTTATGAGTGAAATAAGTTGATTTTGTTTCAATATTTTTTTCTCATTCAGTTGGCCAACACCATTTCCCACTGGTCTAAGGAGATATTTTTATTATACCAAACTTCCATATGTATTTTAGTCTATTGCTGGACTTTGTATTCTGTTCCATCAACTTTTCTATTCATAGGACATTACCCAAGTTTTTAAATTACTGTAGCTTTATAACACAATACATTTTTTCTATCCGGTCAAGGTAGCTTTTATTCATTCATTTGCTTTTCAAACGTTTCCTTCATTATTTTCAAATATATTTTTATTGATTTCAGATAGGAAGGGAGAGAGAGATAGAAATATCAATGATGAGAGACAATCATGGATCAGCTGCCTCCTGCATGCCCCCTGCTGGGGATCGAGCCCACAACCCGGGCATGTGCCCTGACCAGGAATCGAACATGACTTCCTGGTTCATGGGTCAATGCTCAACCACTGACTCACACTGGCCAGGCTACCAGAGTTTCTTGATACTCATCTCTTCCCCCTTCTCCTATCCTATAGTTTTTGAGATTACCTAACAAAATTAACATGACACATATCCTGCACTTTTCCTGAATATCACCCATTTCACCTCCACAATCTAAGACCCTGGTTCCCCATTTTCTAACATTTCCTGTTCCTAATATTACCTTCTTGTCTTTGGCATTCATTTGTATGTGAGTTTTCCTTGTGTATGTATTAAATGTACTACATCTCTTGTTAATTTGATCATGTTAATTTGGTTATTACTCCAGTTGCTAGAATTTACAAGATATGAGGTAAATAATTGCTTTTTAAATCTCCCACAGTTTTGAAGAGCGGCCTTGTGAAATTATCGGCTGGGACACCTAACTTCTCACACTGCTGCAGCCGAGAGATCATGGACACCTGCCAGCAAAGGTAAGCATTATCATTACTTTTTCATTTTGTTGGCCTTATGTGTGTGACACTGCAGGATTTGGTAGGATTTTGAAGTTCTGGAATTATTTTTTTCTCTTATACATTGACATTGTCATGAAAAAAAGTATTTGTGAAACTAGCTGCTTGGACTTAGAGTGACATGGGTTCTCTTTATTGAATCACGGGTGTGTGCACAACGTGAGGATCTGGTTCAGTTCATGCATCTGGCATCCGGCACCTGAGGTCTGGTCCATTCCCATTCTCACCCCAGCCCCTTCCCCTTTCTAGTCCTGTTCCCGTACCTGCTAGAAGACGGGATTTGAATGCCTGCCTGTAAGCGCCCTGTCTTCTTGGTTGGCTGACCTTCTCAGTAAATGCCTTATATGATTCAAGCCCGCCTTATTGAACACACTGACAGGCAGCCTGAGTCCAACCAGGGATTTACAAGTAACTCTAGGGCTAGGGCTAGGGCTAGGGTTTAGGGTAAGGAATAGAGGTAGGGGTAGGGCCAAGGTTTAGGGTTCAGGGCTAGAGTTTATGGTTTTTTTTTTTTTTAGAAATTCTGTAAGCTTCCAAGTGTGTTTTCCTTTTTGTAAACATCAGGCAAAATGTATGTATTCCAAATACCAAAGTGGTTTTTGCATTCATTGTCATGTAAATTAACGTATCAGTATACAAGTTTTAGTAAATGATGCAAAACCATTGCTAAATTTTGTACGATGAGGAGGATGTCTCCTTAGATCATTTGTGTCCACATTTTTTGTAAAATAACTGGTTTTGGGACCCGCACCCACAGTAGGTCACAGCTAAAGGTCAACCATTATGCATTTTTCCCTATTGGAGAGGCGGGTGGAGATTAGGGAGCCTTTCCTGTGGTCCCGACCCCATTTCAGGAGCACGTACTGCAGCTGGACGGCAGCATGTGAAGCAGCACCTCCCTGTCCAGGTACTGAGCTTCATAATCTCATCTTACAGTCTCTCTGGAGGCAGAGCTCAGGCGTTGCTGCTGGTTCTGGCAGTTACGAATGTTGTAAGGTAGGAACCAGGAACGTGGCCTGGCCGGTGTGGTTATTGGTTAGAGTGTGTGCCTGTATCTGGAAGGTTCCTTTGTGTGATTCCCAGTGAAGGACATGTTTGTGGGTTTTCGGTTTGATCCCCTGTGAGTAGAGGAGGTAAGGAATCATGGATGTCTCTCCCTCACATGGATGTTTTCATCTCTGTCTTGCACGCTCATCCCTCCCTTCCGCTCTGTCAGAAAGCTCCAAGAAGAAATTTTTTTTTGTGTGAGTATGAACCACATACACAAAAAAGAGTGGTAGGTGTGTGAATTTTACACTTTCTGGGAGTAAGACTCCGAGAGGTGTTGTTGAAAAGCAAATAGGCTGTTAATGTTCTAGGCAGGCTCAGGTGTATTGCAGCGAGGGACCTAAAGCTTAGCAGTCCCCTCTGTCCTAAGTCTTGTGATTGTGTTTGAGGAGGAGCAGATGATGCCATTTTTGGGTAACTGATTTCCAAGAGTTTTTCTTGTCTTTGGACTGACAAGAGAACATGGTTGGATGAACAAATGTGCAAGGACGCAGCCTGTCAGTCAGTCAAGTTCTGTGCCAAAGCGATCCTCTGCTGCCCTCTTGTGACCATTATATGAATAACACACTTTGCGCTGTCCTTGGTGCTGAAACTTCAGGTCTCAAAACTCTCCAGAAAAAAAGCCCCCAAAGAAACCCAGCACTGGAGGCTGTCCGTGGCAGCAACGCTTCCTTCGCCAACTGGACTGGTATGGTGACCCGGTGCGTTCAGGATGTGAGCTCTTCACCTGGAGGCGCTTATTCTTGTGTCATTCAGTTTCCAGGAGGCTATAATTGTGGAGTAGCCAGTCCGTCCATCGAGTCTCAGGGGTATCGGGAGAACATGTTGTTCCCGAGATCCTCAGCGAGGGGTGGCCATTCTTGAGGCATCCAGTCCCCTGGAGTCCGCTCTGGTTGAGGCAGCCAGTCCCTTGTAGATGGTCATCACTGAAGCAGGCAGCCATTGAGCTGGAGGCCACCATTCTGGAGGCAGTTAGTTGGTTAGTTAGTTATTTCGTCCTGGGGATGCAAGGCTGTTCCTGATAAGTCCGTCTGTACCGTGTAGACCGGCAATGTAGGGGCAGTCAGTAGTGGGGAGGCTGTCAATCTAGTAGTTTGGTTGTTAGACGGAGGCAGTTTTTATTATGCGAACGTGTTTTTTCCTCCAGCCAAAGATTCTGTTGAATAGGCTGGTGTTGAAACATAGTGCTTATTTTATTTGAGTAAAAGGTGATTACTTCCTAAAGGAAGAGAGAGGGAGAAAGACATATGTATGTTGCGATGGAATCCATGATGAGGGAGGGAGAATTCCCAGAAGTCACTGTTACGCCTCTGGGTTGTGTACCCCTTCCCTCCCATCCTTGCCAAGGGGCAGCGGCGGGGGGGGGGGGGGGGCGGGGGGTTGGTCCCGGAGACTGTTGCATGGAAGTTCTCTGTCAGGTGACTGCCATCCTGAACAAGATTCTTTTTTTTTTTTTTTGCCCTTAGCAAGTAAAGTAGAGCGTTGAGTTGTGTATGCTGTAAGTTGATGTTGTACTAGTGAGCATTAGCGGGATACTGCTCCTATTGAGTGTTAAAGATGTGACATTGAAACCATTTCCTCCCAGCCTCCCTGAGTGGCAATCTATCTGTTATCCTTTTCCTGTTTGCAGCACATGGCATCTATATGCATTCCAGTTGAATTTGTCATTTGATAAAGTATGATTGATATGTCATTTTCCTTATCTTAAGTATGAAAACCTCATAGTTGATGAATTTTCTGAATCCTGTGAAACGTAAACTCCAAATTCACTAACTGTGTGAAGTGCAATGAGGAAAGAGAAGCGATGTGTTTTGAAACCTAAAGGTTTGTATGGTATTTAATTTTGTTCAACTCCGTGTACGAATATCATGGTATCAAAATAAGAATTTTTTAAAGAAAACATCCATTCGTATTGAAAATATGTTGCTTTTAATTGAATCTTCGATGAGAGCAGAACACCCTAGTTTTGCAAAGTTCTTCCCAGGAACCTCTGTGCGAGCCATTGTGTGTCTGTCCATGGTGGTGATAGGACTCTAGTTGTAAAGCCATTGTCCAGCTTCCCCAGCAGGTGGCGCCAAGTCCTCGCTGAGGAGACATGTTTGTGTATGAGTTTCTTTTCTTTCTTTCTTTCTTTCTTTTTTTTTTTTAAATATTTTATTGGTTTTTTAAAGAGAGGAAGGGAAAGGGATAGAGAGTTAGAAACATCGATGAGAGAGAAACATGGATCAGCTGCCTCCTGCACACTCCCTACTGGGTATGTGCCCGCAACCAAGGTACATGCCCTTGACCGGAACCGAACCTGGGAACCTTGAGTCCGCAGGCCGACACTGTATCCACTGAACCAAACCGTTTAGGGCTGTGTATGAGTTTTTGAGTGGGATTTCCCTGTGATCTATGATGTCAGGACACTGACGGGGCAGTGAGTCCAGATGTGCCCTGTTTGTAGCTGGTGTGTGAAAGGTGGGATCCTGTGAGCGCCACCCCCACCCCCCCAACCCCCCGCCAGGTCAGGTGCTGCTAAGGCAAAAAGTGTGTTGTTATTTGTCACGTCCCCTGAGGCACGTGGTGAACCTTTGCCTTTTTTTTTTTTTTTTTTTGAAGGTTATGGTTGCCCCCACCGAAGTGTGTTGGAACTGAGCTGAGTCTCCCCAAATGTTGGCAGGAGCCGCTTGTGTGGAGGGCTCGTTTTTTCATTGGAAATGAAATCGGATGATGTGTGAGTTGGAAGAGTCCTAGTCCTAGCGTGGGATTCTTTGACAACATGATTGCATTCCCATGTGAAGAATGCGAAGCTGTTTCCCTGGAATGAGTGTTGGGGTTGGGAGGTGATCTCCCTCAGCCGTGTCAGGAGGCTATGTTCCCTGGTCCCACCCATCATGGACCCGTATCCCCTCCCCCCCAGGCTTCCCGTTGGAAGTCCACACATCCCCAGGTGTTTCAGCACCTGAGATGAGTCCCTAAAGTCACCCCCAAGGATGGCCTTCCAAGGCAAACCTTGAAATGCCAAGGAGTTGCTACTGGGTAGCCATGTCCTCGGGCAATGTCTTTCCTGAGGACGAGCCATTTGCATCTTTAGCGGGCTATTGTCCTTTTGTATATGAGAGGACCTAGTTGTGAAATATTCTAGTTTTTTTGAAGTTCCGTTTGTCCGGCCCCCGAGGGCGCAGCCCCGGCCCCCTGGTGCGCATCAGAACTGTCTGTATTGTTATTGCGATCCTGTGAATGGTGACTGTTAAGTCCTCTGCACCCACCTAAGTTTTGTTTTTCTTTGTAGCCCACCCCAGAGGTTTCTGTGCTTCGTTTTGTCCCACATCCCCAATGTCCATCTCCTTCTTTGAGTTAAAATGCATAAAATAAGAAGTTAAACCACCATTCTGGAGAGCACTTTTTGTTGTGTCATTGTAATTGTCGTATTACAGGTACGTGTTAGCGTGGAGGTATCAGGAGAGACTTATTTTTTTTAATATATTTTATTGATTTTTTTTTACAGAGAGGAAGGGAGAGGGAGAGAGAGTTAGAAACATCGATGAGAGAGGAACATCGACCAGCTGCCTCCTGCACACCCCCCACCGGGGATGTGCCCGCAACCAACGTACACGCCCTTGACCGGAATCGAACCTGGGATGCTCTCCCTCACTTGACCACATAAGTCTCTCCTGCCGAAACCGGTTTGGCTCAGTGGATAGAGCATCGGCCAGCGGACTGAAGGGGCTTTGATGATTTCCCTTGTGGTCAAGTGAGGGAGAGCATCCTAAAGAATGGCAGGTAGCCTGTGGAGCATAGTTGCGGAAAGCATGGTTTTTAATGTTGAATGTGTTGTATTTCTGAGGTGGGTATTGATCTGCTACGAGATTTTGGGCATCCGTCCATGTGTTTTGAGTTCAGTTGCGTTGTATTTAAAGTAGGGACATGGTAGCATTCTCTTTCTAGAGTTTATGAGCACGGAGTGAGTATTTGTGGACATTTTTTCCATAATGTCGTAGATAGAGTAGAAGGGAGTGTGTGTTTGGGAGGGAGGGAGGGAATGAGAGAGAGAGAGAGAGAGAGAGAGAGAGAGAGAGAGAGAAAGATGGGGGAGAGGAGAGAGAATGCTGATGTGAATGATACATCAGTTGTGCTTCGTATCTGCATAGACATGTTTGGATGCTCGTATCCTTGCGTTTTTAAGGCTTTCATTTGGGAGCCTGCCAGCCCCCAGCCCCCAGCTCCTCTCTGTTTGTGTTCTTATGTTGGTTTTTGTGGCGTCCTAATGAAATGGTTGTGTTGAAGATAAGCAGCTGTGTAGCTGAAGTCCTGGTAAGTGTCTCCTTGGAGAAGGGGTGTCTCTTGTTAGGTTTGCTTGAGCAATTGAGTAGATAGCCTTCTCCCTCGAAGTGGCTTTTCAAGTCATTTCACTATGGATAGACCCTTTGGTGAAGACCACTTATCATTTGCGGTGACCACATTCCATTCTTCCCCCTCCGGGTGTGCCTGAAGAAGTCTCCGCCCCTAAAAAATCCCGCCCAAAGTCCTTTTTAAGCGACTGATTCTTCTCACTGGGTGCCAGAGCCATCTAGGCTCAGCTATGTGATGCGTGGATGAAGGAATCAATGCGTCATCCCTCACCTCTCTGGCCTTGTGCGTTCCTCTTTCAGCAACCTAAATCCCCCTCATATTCCTTCAACAGGACCGTGTCCATCGGTTCTAGGGAGCCGTGGTGGATCTGTTTGTTTCAGCGGCTGCATGGATAT
Source organism: Eptesicus fuscus (assembly GCF_027574615.1). Classification (NCBI taxonomy): domain Eukaryota; kingdom Metazoa; phylum Chordata; class Mammalia; order Chiroptera; family Vespertilionidae; genus Eptesicus; species Eptesicus fuscus. The sequence goes on from NC_072482.1 coordinate 98,402,316, forward strand.
GGCTTTGTGCAGGGTCGGACAGCCCTGCGGTGGTTCCTGTGCAGGTATGTGATGCTCCCCTCGTGTAGTGTGTGTGCTATGTTTTGGCTCTCTCCCATCTCTGGTAAAGTCTCGTCTCCTAATTTTTGTTGTTGTTTCTTTTTTGCAGGCCAAGTCCTTCCAGGTGAAGTCTGTGTTTGCCCAGCAATGTCAGTCTGCCCTTCTTTGGGCGATGCCCAGTGTGGGGCTGTGCATATGCGTTCATCTTGTCCACAGGTAAGCAAGTGTCAAGGTCAGTAGCATGAATGACCGACTTAAAGTGATATTATGATTCGAGATGATGAGTACTTGCTAAAATGCCAGTGGACTGTTAAGACAAGTGTTGAGTGTCATGATGTTTGTGCAAGAATTGAACAGAACGAGGAAGAGAAATATTGAAAGGTGATCCCATGATGATGTGCTGTGTGTGTTGAGAAAAAGGCTGTTGCAGCTAGCGTGTCCGTTGAGTCTAATCCCCTGTAGTCTGTGTTTGTGAGTTAGAATCGCTAAAGCTGTGCCCTTCCTTTGCTATGTGAAAGACGAATGAAGAAGGTCCGTGTCCATTTTGGATGCCCCAGAGCAGGAGGTTTGCATAGCAGTTTGTTTATAGTTTGTCTAGCTTGTTGCCCTTGTGTGCTGCAGTTTTTGGGATCCGGTTGAATGCTTGTATCAGGGGACAGAGAGGCTGCGGCATCCCCGAAACATTGTCATCCCCCAATTTTTCCAAGATGTACTGAAACCTAGCAATGTGAATAGTTCCCGTGTCTTTGCTGTTTTTTGAATTGTTAAAGATAGTATTTCTGTAAGTGTTTGATGGTTCTTATCCGTTTCCCCTCCTGTTGTATGAGATAGCCAAGGTATTTTGAATTTGCAAAGAGCATGGAATCTTATCTTTTAAATTTTTTTTAAAAAAATATATTTTATTGATTTTTTACAGAGAGGAAGGGAGAGGGATAGAGAGCTAGAAACATCGATGAGAGAGAATCATCGACCAGCTGCCTCCTGCACACCCCCTACCAGGGATGTGCCCGCAGCCAATGTACATGCCCTTGACCGGAATGGAACCTGGGACCTTTCAGTCCACAGACCGATGCTCTATCCATTGAGCCAAACCGGTTTCAGCGGAATCTTATCTTTTGATAGCTTATGTCCCCCTTTGGTTAGCCGATGCACTGGGGATTTATATCCTTTTTCCTATTTAATGAATTTTGTGTCCTCCAGCTTCCAAGTCTATCCTTCACCTACTGGGTCCAGCAGGAAATGTCACACTCTGATGCCGGTCTCTTAATATCGTGGAGCCATCGGTGGTATTTTGTGTCCCTGATTCCCTGTGTTACGATAGGTGTGGAAAATGTTTGATCTTTGTAAGTGAAAGAAAAAATAATTGTTTTTTTTTTGTCCTGAATTGTGCAAGAAGTCCCTGCCTAAACGTATTGTACCTGGAGAAACAGTGTGTCTGTTCTGCCTTTTGCCCCTCGATGCACTGCAGTGGATGAAGGTTGGAATTGTATAGGAGCGTTTGTTGTAGTCCCCTGGGCAGTATTTTAGAGCTACAGGTCAGCGTGAGAAAGGTGGTGTGTAGGTGACTTGAAGTCAGTTGTTGATGTATCCACATGAGAAAGGAACATGAGCAGAACCGCTTTTTCCATATTTTGTACATTATCCTGAGTTCCGAAAGGCTTTTTATATGCCATGGCTCTGTTCACAGTGGGATAGAGGGAAAGGGGTATTCTGATGTGCACATCCACAGTAGGCACGGTGAAGGATCTTAAAGTTCTTTTGATGAAGCAGTGACGGCCATGGGTTCTCTTTTTCTGGAATATAGTCTATTTTTGTGTACCAGGTAGTCTTTTATCGAAGCATGAAGATGTTGCAGTTAGAACAGATGTGTGTCACAAAGTGAGGGCCATGTCTCGATGGTTTCTAGTGTCTGTATATAGGATGGATCTGAGTCAATGTGACTTGTCTGTGTCCGAAATGTAATTTTGTGTGTTTTAGTAACAGTTGCATCTCTTTTGAAGTTTTCAGTGTGCATTACACCATGGCTGTTCCCGATGGGTTACCCAGATGTTTGTATTTTGTGTGATTTGTTGAGGTTATCATGGGTTTATTACGTTTTAGACAAATTTTTTTTGAGTCATTTAAAAAAAGTAATTGTGTATTTATTTCCTGCAGAGCACTTATTATTTTTTCTGACATTTTTCCCGAGTGTTGCATGCATGTAGTCATTCTGTGCCGTCTTAATTGTTATCTGTGTAGTATTTTTGCCCTGCGATTGCTCCAGTGGTCGTTGAGGTCACAGCTTCCCGTGAGGAGTTTGAACCCCAGTGACTGCCTTTTCCAGGTCTGTGGGATTTGTGCAGCGTGTCCCTGACCAAAGCCAAGCATCCTGAAGAATGTTGATGTCATTTTTTATTGTGTTTCATGTTACCACTGTCTTTTCTGCCCCTCAGAACTGCCACTCGCTCCTAACAATGCACATCCTCCACGACAAGCCAGTGTCTGACACGGTTCCTTTCCTGCAAGACCTGCGCAGTGACTATGTGGAGCTGTAAAAGAATGAAGCTCAAGATTGTCCACGGAAAAGCAGGGACCGTTGTCGTCCGAGCGGCATGTAAGTGTTGTCCTATCCCGGTATCTGGTGTTGTGCGATGGGCTTCTGCATTTATTTATGGAGGCATTTTGAGATTCCTGAAGTGTTCGATGGGTATGGCCTTTGTAAGGGAACATCTGTCAATTTTTTAATTGTGACCGTCGCAGCCATGTAATTCTGCCTCTGAGAGAAACACAGAAGCCAATGATGTTTTTCCCTGGCCATTTTCCTCCCTCACCGGTCTCAGTGTTTTCCCATGTACCACATACCCATGTTGTTGGTTTGATCCATTGCCAAGGTGTGGTCCAATGTATTAGGTAACTGAAAGTAAGTATTTTTCTCACATTTGTGTGTTTGTCTTTACTATCTTCCTTTCATCTTTGTATCTCTAAAATTCAGTGGAAGAAATCTTGAATTTTCTTTTAAAAGATACATGTTTGTATTCTATTATTGTATTTGTATATATATATATATATTTTTAAATATATTTTATTGATTTTTTACAGAGAGGGATAGAGAGTTAGAAACATCGATGAGAGAAACATCGATCAGCTGCCTCTTACACACCCCCTACTGGGGATGTGCCCGCAACCAAGGTACATGCCCTTGACTGGAATCGAACCTGGGACCCTTGAGTCTGCAGGCTGACGCTCTATCCACTGAGCCAAACCGGTTTCGGCGTATTTGTATATTTTTTAACTTTGTTTCTCATTACAGAAAGTTGTTTTAAGGAAACACTGTTGATTTTATGAGTGTTGGCGGCAGTCTATTTTTCAGATTTGTTTTGATGAAATGTGTTCCAGATGGAGAGATTTCCGTGGACGGAGGAGCAGTGGGAGTGTCAGGATGAGGCAGCCACAGGCCCTGCATCTGTGGTTGCTGATGCTTGGGAGCTCTCAAGGAGTAGCCACTTCACCCCTGGCTTCTATATGGTCATTGCTACATTCACTGCTGCTGTTTGTTTCCAGAGCACGAGCATCAGGTAATGTCGGAGTGCCTATGTAGATGTGCCCCGCAATTCTACGTAAAACACGGATACATAAGACATCACGGTTTACACACCCCTGCTGTGTCGTGCAGGTTGGGGACCTCTCTCCACCGTGACAGGTGAAGTCATATGAGGTGTTTATCCAAAGAAATTGTAATGTGATACAACTTTTAGGCAACATAAGTTACTGTGATATAATTTAAAGGCATCTGCCCAGCACAATGGGTCATCCCATGCATGGTTTTTGGAATATTCCCCACAGGCGTTGAAGTGCCATACATGATGCTGTTATGTTTCTGTCACTATGTTCCCTGTGGGAAATCTGCATTGTGTGGTGCATTGTTTTTGGCAGGCTGTCTGTTAGGGTGTTATTCTCTTCCTATAGCTGGTCTTGGGATGGTGGCCCTTGCGGGGGCCTGATGCGGTGGGGATCTCCCTTTTCCGTGGCCAGCACGGAGAGAGATGAAACTGGTTCTTGATAGAGGCGTCCAGGGATTGAGAAATAAAGAAATAAAGAGACACAGAAGTAGATGCAAGCTGGGTCCCAGGTGGGTCACTGACCTCCTCTGCTGGAGAGACAGACGACTCCTGAGCCACGCAGCACATTTATTTATACTCCCATATACAAGGCGGGTTCACTGAAAAACTTAAGATTAAAGGAGCTTGGGAGGGCCCAGGTCTATTTCATTTCCTCTTTTCCTGTGCTAGACTGGTTCCACATCTCAAAGCCCTCTTCCGGAATCTAGACAAAGGTAAGCCAGGAAATAACAACACCTGCGCACTCCTGGGGCGAGGTGCAACTGACATGACTCTGTCAAATATCTTGGGCTTAATCAACAGCAAGCTAAAGAATGTCCATGTGTCTTCCCAGGGGGCCCTCTACAGGCCCTACCGTCTTTCTTGGATGAATCCCACCCCCTGCTTTTGACTTTGAATGCATGACTCGTTTTTAAATTCTTTGTTCAACCTTGGGAGCTGCCAAGCAATTTCCCAAAATGGGCACGTTTCTTGAGTGTGTATGCTTCTTAGCAGTGCCTGTTCATGGTCATGTTGGAACCTCCTTTTCCAATCTGTCCTGACGAGGTCCTGTCATTTGTACTCCATTGGTGATTGTCTTCCATTGTATTTCTTGGATGCTGTCCTTGTTCCCGGGGGCACCTCAGGCCATGCCCCTTCCCCTGCCCCTTGCAAGCTGAAGGAGCATCCCCTGTCTGGCTTGTTCATTCATTCCAAATGCATGAATGCACTCATGATTTAGGAAAGAATTGTCAGTGGCTCCTAGGAAATGCATACCTTTGTGGATGGCAGGGGCCCGCTGAGCTTCTTAGTAGGCACAGTGCCCTTAAGGTTTGATAGTGCAGGAGACAGACAGCTGTGAGAGGCTTTTGAATAGTCCACGTGAGATTGGAATAGGCCTGCTCTCCAGCGTTCATTAAGCCAGATCTTCCACAGTCTGGGGATTGTATGTGAGTGGTTTTTTTTCCATGCCCCCCTCTCCTGGTGCCATCCCCCCCGTCCCAGCTCCTCTTTAATGGTAGCCCTTGGGACAGAATAAGCACATGTCTTTGGTGTGTATAGGAGTCCACAGAGCACACTTTTAGCAAGAAAAGTCATTTAGGAGGTACCTGTTTGAGTGTGAAGGAGACAGAGTCCCTTTGAACCCCAGTCAGAAGTGCCAGTGGGATGCTGGGCATGGTTATAGGGGTAGCCGTCAGCAGGTCATGCCTGCTATTGATTGTGCTGCCTATGCAGGAGCCAGTCCATCTGATTTTTCACGGTTTCTTATTTGGCTCCTTAATAAGCAGCCTAGATGGATACTTGGTTCCATCCGTAGCTGAGAGCAGCCCCATATACCCTTGTGCAGGCCATGAAAGTTAAGCTCATTGTATGGAGGCCAGCCTAGCTGTGAGGTGTGCAAGGTAATCCTGGTAGCTGCAGCCATTACCAAATGGATGACCATATTTTCTAAGAGCTCCAAGGAGCCTGAAGTAGTCCTAAGTGGTGCTGTTAAATGTCAAGCAAATTTTAGTGTATTTTATGTACTGATAGGCCTATAGAGTCGGCTTGAGCCTTCCGTGCAAGTGTTATTTCTCTATATAGCATCCTGAACTCCATGTGTCTGGTGGTTGGTTGGTGGGTGTGTGGCTGGCTCATTTATGGCCTGATAGTGACTCAACTCCTGTTACCCTGTTGCTCATGGATGCCACTAACCCATTTTCTTCCTTTTTAGGTGTCTGCTCTTCCTGTTGTCTACGTCCTCACCACTGATGGTGCTGTTGGCCTAGAGGGACCCGTGTCTTTCAGTTTTCTCTCCGTAGTGACCTCCCCAGTATTGAACTAAGTTTGGAATGTGTGTGTCATGCCACAGCCACATGTCATGGTGTTGCTTCCTTGAAAAGCCTGTCTTTGTGGAAGCTGTGAATCTGTGTGCCATCCCCGTGAAGCCCTGGTGCTTGTCTCTGTGCGGTTGGGGTCTTGATCTGCCGCTCTCAGTATCTGATCATAGTCCTTTTTTTGAGCGAATAGTGTCCTTTCAGATGTCATTAAAGTACACATGATCTCACACTGTTTAGGGTGGCCCACAAGCATGCTGGCTGGTGCTTTTCGAGAAGAGGAGACAGAAATGCATCGTGTGATACTGCCATCCTGCATCCTTGGACTTGTCTGCGTATAGCATTTCCCTCCCATATTCCAGTTTTGTCTCCTTGGATGAGATAGGGCTGGCTGTTCCTTGTGTAGTCTGCAGACCGTATGCTTGTTCTTGTCCTATTGCCACTATTGTCATCTGCACTGTGTCCATTTCATTTCCTCACAGTCCAGAAATGTCACACTATCCTGAACTATCTGGACCAAAGGTCAGGGTCAGGGTCTTACCTGTGAAGTCTGTCTTGTTTCACAGAGAGTCAGGTGACACTCAATGGGCTGTAGTTGCTGTCAATGTTGGATTGCAAGGTCCTGTTTGTGATTTCCATTGACATTTCCTAGAATAGATGGGACGTTCGTGCCTGTCTGCCTGTTCATACAAGTTGTGGTTTCAGCTGCTGTGGTAGTGCTCTACCTTTTCAGGCCATTGTTCTCCTTCTACCACATGTGGTTGCTCCAAAGTGTCTCTCAGGTAGCCTATTGCTGTAATGGTCACCCTTACCTACATTTCCCTCCAGTTAGCCCAATGTTTACTCAAACCCATTGTGTAGCAAGCAGCCGTGTATCCTGTTATGTATTGTGGCCTAAGAAATGCATTGCACAATCTGTCATGGTTGCTGTGACAGCATTGGAGCACATTTGAGAGCATGTAACTTCACTGAGTATGTGAAGTTGGTGTGTGTTGCAGCGAAGTCCTCCCCACCCCCCCAAAAAATGGTGTATAAACTTTCCCCTGGATCCAATCTCCCCTGGCTCAGTCTATCCCTGGTAGCAGTTATCTATTTCTCAGTTATTCATCTGTCATGCAGATTGTCTCACCTTCATTTCTACCATTTTCTACTCCAGCCTCTGTTCTTCAGTTTCACTACAGCGCTCATGTCACTATGATTCCTAAAGATGACGTGAGTGAATGCTGTTAAGGTGTTTAATATTCTTGCAAGTGGTGGTTTTTGCTGGTGATGCATGCCCAACATGTTTATTTGAATTATAGAAAATGTAGGGAAGTGCAATGAAATCACTTGATTATCCCAAGGTCTTATGTCTAGTTGGGAGCATATCATTGTGCAGATGTACAGTGATAGCCTTGCTTTATGCTATCAGTCTCTAGTTTAGCAAATGCCACTGAAATCTCAGTCCTCCCCCCCCCACGCACACACACACACACTCTGCAGGGAAACCAAGTTTTACTCAAAGATATAGTATCACAGGTGACTGGCTAGCATTTAATGTTATTTTCCTTTAATGAATGCATTATAGAAACAGTGATGGGTGCTATATCAAGGTGATTGGGATAGTGAAAACACTTTGTGCTTATTTTATTCTTGGTGGTTGCTCATGCTAGGTTTATTGGCCTCTTCTGACTTCATGTTGCTGATGCCTTGAAAAATTGGCATTGGCATACTTTTCCTGAAGCAATGTGCACTACCTATTCCCCACCAGCTGTTCACCAGTCAGCCTGCATACACACTAAGTCAGTCAAGCCACTGCTCCCTCCCCACAGTCATTGTGCATCTGTGGCTGATTTTGTAGAGCGTGCACGAGCAACCACAATCTCAATGGTGTGCAGCGTATCCTTATACAGCGGTCGGTTCTGTCCTTTTTTCTGCCAGTGCCGCCATGGACTCGAGAAAACCAAGCCATGCCAAACGAGTCTCCTGTGATTGCCATAAGTCGGCATATTGCTGTAGCTCATGTGCCTGTTGTCCTTGTGTGTTCTACCTCTAGCCCAGCACACCAGTTTTGTGCCCATATACTTTCCAATTGATCCTCTTTCCCACCATCCTGTTCCTGCCTGCCTCCCCAATGAGTGCCCAGTAGCCTTCCCTGCTGCCATTTTGTGGATGGCTGAGTACCCACAGGAGTTGCATGCTCATGGGCTGGCTCCATGTTGCTGTGCAGCCATTGTAAACCGTGCGAATAAGTGCATGTCATCTGTTGATTTTTGATTACGGCCCCCCCTTTTCCCAGTTTTCACCACCACTGTCACTGTCTCTTCATTCCGAGTTCTGGAAGTCTGTTCTTCCTGCTGCGCCTCCAAATCCAGGTACCCGCCCCCGTCCACGCTTGTTCATGTGGGAGCTGCAAGCTTGGTGCAGTTCTTGGATACATGGGCCCTCCCTGTGGGATTGCCACGTTCCCTCAGGCCCACGTAGGACGTAAACATCGCGCCTGCGGTCCCCAGTGACTCATGCTTGCCTGAGTCCTTTTTCTTTTCCGCCTGTGGGTTTCCTTTACATGTCTTTTCCTTTACTAATGTTCCTGTCTCTTCTCCCTTGCATCGTGTGCATGCGATGTGTTATCTTCTGCTGCCACCTTGTGGCTATTGTTGGAATTAATGCTCCTGTCTTTCCCACGTAGAAACGTCAGCGTGTGCTGTTTGATCCTATGCTGCCGCCTTGTGGCTATTGTTGGAATGGCACGCCATTTCACGAAGGGTGTGTGTCTGCGTTGTTTAGGTGTTCTTTCTGGTTGTAGTGATGTTGACATGCACTGCTTTTCAAATTGGAATGTGCTCCTTTGGAGCACATAATTCTACTTTGAGGCAGAAAACTCACATTCTCAAATTCACAGGTGGGGATCGCTCCTGTTCTGATGAGTGTGATTACTGGAACTAAATATTACAACATCTTGCCTGCACTCTTTTAAGTTAGGAAGAAATCTTGATGCAAGCCTGTCTACTTTGGTCCAGGGACATCATGCTCATTCGTCTGCTGTCTACTATTTGTTGTTGCAGCTTTTTCCTGTGTTTTAGTTAATTTCATGATAACTTGCACAGGCTTTTACAGGTACAGGGTTGGGGGGTATGATGTCAGTGGTTAGGGTCAGTGATGTCCTGGTGCCCTGTTCACAGTGTGAGGGCCTGTGGTTCAGCTCCTGTGTCTGCCATCTGGTAACTGGCCTCTGGTGCTGAGTGCCTGCTTTGGCACCTGAGTTCCTAGACGCAGATCTCAGTTCCGACTGCAGTGTCTGTGGTCTCCGGGTGAATTGTGTTTAGGTATGTCTTGGTCTGGTTTCGGGGTTCTGTTTGGGTGTGGCTGGTTTCCTGCGTTTGTTCCTGTGTGGGGTCTACGTGCAGCTATGGCATTGTGTGCTCATGTGAAGTATCCTGTGTCATTCTCTGTCGCCTGCTGCCTGGCACTCATGGTCCAAGGTCTGGCTTTATGTCTGCTGTTTACCTTTGGTTCGTGGTCTGCTGTGGGCACCGGGATCTGTTTCTGGGGCGCTGATTCTGGCTCCACTGTCAGGTGTCTGTAATTGACGGGTCTTGTCTCTAGCTCTATGCCAACTGGAGTCCTTGTCATGCCCTGAGGAAGTCCTAGGGTCCTGAGTGAATTGTCTTTCAAACTGCACGATTTAGCTCCATTGTGCTCCAGTCCATGTGTTCTGTTGTGGTCTTGTGTTGCTCCAGACGACTTATCAGTGGGTGTTATATGGCAGAATGTTTCCTGTCAGTCCCTGAATTGATCAGAAGCCCCTGTGTAGAAATGAGCACGAGTCTTTTTTTTTTTCTTCAAGTTTGAGTTCAGTTATTTATCAGGAGTCCTTTATAGTAGGGAGCTGTATACTTATTGTCCACATCGGTCGTCTGCTGTGTGATTTGCATGGGGAGTCCTGGGGCAGGCAAGGGACGAGGCAGATTTCTTATCCTGGCTCGAACCAGCTATGAAGGAGTTGAGGGGTTTGGGGAAGAACACGGTAGACCTGGGACAACATTTCTGTTTTGCCTTGATGGGCAGCATGGGATGGGTAGAGGTGGTATTTGTCTAAGGGGTGAGGAGAGAACAGGAGACAAATTACTTCTCCCATTTCCACACACCTTTAAGGGTGTCCTGAGTCAGTGGGCAAGGAGAGACCTGCAGCCATATTCTCCCTCCCTGCTTCACCCGCTGTGAAGGGCACAGTGGTTGTTGGGAACGTGTCAAAGAAAGACCTTGCGCACAATTCAGTGTCACGGTTCTGGACAGCCTGTGCGGTTACAGTGGTTGCCTGGCAAAAGGAGAAAGGCCTGGAGCTGCATTTCCCTTCCCTGCTCCATTCCTGGTCTGGTGGCTGGGGGTGGGGGGGGGGTGGCTGCATGTGGGAGGCTACCAATGGATGTGTTTCTCTTCTCTCTCTCCCTCTCCCTTCCACTTTATCTCTCTTTTTTAAGAAAATATATTTTTGTTGTTTTCAGAGAGGAAGGAAGAGGGAGATAGATAGAAACATCCATGATGAGAGTGAACCATGGATTGGCTGCCTCCTGCTCGCTTGTACTGGGTAACAAGTCTGAAACTTTGGCATGTGTGCCATGAGCGGAATCGAACCTGGGACCCTTCAGTCCACAGGCTGACGCTCTATCCCAGGGGTTCTCAAACTTTTTAAATGGGGGCCAGTTCACTGTCCCTCAGACTGTTGGAGGGCCGGACTATAGTTTAAGAAACCCTATGAACAGATTCCTATGCACACTGCACATATCTTATTTTGACGTAAGAAAACAAAACGGCAAAACCGCCTGCATGTGGCCCGCGGGCCGTAGTTTGAGCATGCCTGCTCTATCCACTGATCCACACCGTGTAGGGCTCCCTCCCACTTTATCTTAAAAACTCAATGCAAGTGTCCTCCCTGAGGATTCACAGCTGAGAGAAAGGCTAGGCCACAAATCTTTTTCCTGGTGGAGGCGTGTGGTCAGGTTGGCATGAGGGGCGTGGTCGGATTTGACGCCGGAGCTGGCCTGGGACTTAGGGGCGTGGCCTCGCTGTGCGCCCCAAACCAAAGACCTGCGGGATGTGTGCAGAGCAGGGACTGAGGCGAGAGGCCTGTTGAGCCTGAGGGGGCGAAGGTGCGGAACTGAGGAGAGGAGGTGGCCCAAGTGGAGCCACCCGGGGTTCAGGGACGAGGCAGGCACTGGCGGGCCTGAGGCGAGTGGTGGCCTGGGAGCAGCGTAGCCGTGTCCTGAGGTGTGAGGCCAGCAACTCAGGGAGAGGACAGCGGGCGCGAGGCTGAGGCTGAGGTGAGCCCCGTGGAGGCCGTGAGGAGAGGCTGCTGGGTGCGGCGTGAGGCGTGAGGCGTGAGGCGTGAGGCGTGAGGCGTGAGGCGTGAGGCGTGAGGCGTGAGGCGTGAGGCGTGAGGCGTGAGGCGTGAGGCGTGAGGCGTGAGGCGACATATTGGTGGGGACACCAGCTGAGGCTGCTCAGGCTTGGCTCCCCGCTGTCGCTGGGACTTATTTCTTAGGAGCCACAGCCCCCTCCCAGACTCTCCTGTGGCTTCTTCTGTGCTGAGCACTTTGCTGTGTCGCTGTCCGCAGCTGTCATGGGCGTTCTCTGAGGAATGAGGTTGTTTTCCAGCCGGAACAACATGGCGCCTCTGTAATGGGCATTCTCTGAGGAAGGCAGTTTTGGTCCAGCCGCAGCACCATGGTGCCCTGACTCGGTTGGTCCTGCAGCTAAGCATGCTGTGGCTTTGACCCCACATCATGGTGTGTCCAGCGTTTCTCTGCCCCCTCTGCATCCTCTGAGGTCAGTGAACCTTAAAAGGGGAAATACGTCCACAGTTTAAGTTTGGAAGTTCAGCTTCTGGATGTACACCTTTTCTTTTCCGTGCAGAGTTGGAAAGAAAGAGGACCAACCTTTGCGATTTTTCCTGTTGCTGTTAGACTGCTACTTTTTTCTAAGAGATTTCCATGGAACTGCCTTTTAGGGAGGGAGCCTTATCCTAATGGCCTCCGCTTTAGTCCTTAAGGCTGCAAAGAGGAGCCTGCTGGCCACCCCACCCACACATGTCCTATTGCTTTGGGTTTTCTTACACACCTCAGCTGCCATGTGTGATTTGCTTTTCCTGATTATCATCCTGATTCTATGGGAGCCCATTCACCACCAGGGGGCAGCTCCTGCAGATAGGAAGCAAGAGAGAAACAATGATAAGCGAGAAATGAAGTCATTGATGTGAAGTGGTTTTCTTTACTTGCAGTCATGCCTTTTGCCTTTGCTTGTTCTGTGTGCTGTTATCTTTATTTGGTTATGTTTGCTTAATATATATTTTCCCATTCTTTTACTTTGATCTCTTTGTGCCCTTATGTTTCAGGTATCTCAGTTTTCCTGCTACTTATGAGGGAAATGAATTGATTTCGCTTCAGTGTTTCTCCCATTCCATTACTCCAACAGTATTTGTAACGAGATTAATATGTTCCCACTGTTTTAAGGAGATATTTTCATTATGCCAAATTTACATATGTATTTTGGTCTGTTTCTGTACTTTGTACTCTGTTCCATCAGCTTTTCCATTTGCAGGACTTTACCCAAGTTTTTTTTTATCTTATTCGCTTGTTTATCTACCTATTTGTTTATTTATTTACTTATTATTTATTTATTTCTTTGGCAGTGTACTTTATTGATTTTTTTACAGAGAGGAAGGGAGAAACATTGATTAGCTGCCTCCTGCATACCTCCTACTGGGGATGTGCCTGCAACCAAGGTACATGACCTTGAATGGAATCGGACCTGGGACCCTGCAGTACGCAGGCTGGTGGTCGGTCTCTCCACTGAGCCAACCCAGTTAGGGCAGTGGTTGGCAAACTCGTGAGTCAACAGAGCCAAATATCAGCAGCACAACTGTTGAAATGTCTTCTGATAGCTACGTTTCTTAGGGTTACACTTCTTCTAATGCCACTTCTTCGAAGTACGCTCGCCCAGGCCGTGGTATTTGCTGGAAGAGCCACACTCAAGGGACCAGAGACTCGCATGTGGCTTGCGAGCCACAGTTTCCCAGGCACTGAGTTAGGGCATTGCCCAAGTTGTTAAATTACTGTGCCATTATAACACAATACATTATTCTATCTGGTCAGGGTAGCTTTTATTCATTCATTTTTCCCTTGTTATTTTTAAATCAGATTTTTATTGATTTCCTAGAGGGAGGGAGAGAGATGGAAATATTAATGGAGAGAGTGAATCATTGCTTGGCTGCCTCCTGCACGCACCCCAATGGGGATCGAGCCCACAAACTGGGCATGTGTCCTGCTCGGCAATCAAATGTGAATTACTGGTTCATGGGTCAACGTTCAACCACTGAGTCACACTGGCCAGGCTACCAAGAGTTTTTGGATCTATAGTTTTGAGATGACCTAACAAGCATTAACATGCCACAAATCCTGCACATTGCAGGAACATTACCCATTTCACAAGCACAATCTAAGACCCTGTTTCCCCATTTCCCAAAATTTCCTGTTCCTAATATTGGCATTCATTTGTATGTGACTTTTCCTTGTGCATGCGTTCAATGTAGTGTATCTCTTGTTCATTTGATTATGTTAATTTGGTTATTGTCCAAGATATATGAATGTATGAGGTATGAATTAAATGATTGCTTTTTCAATCTCCCATAGTTTTGAAGAGCTGGCTTTGTGAAATGATCATCTGGGACATGGCTAGCTTCTCACGCTGCTGTAGCAGAGACATGATGGACACCTGCCAGCAAAAGTAAGCATTGTCATTACTCTTTCATTCTGTTAGCCTTATGTGTGTGACACTGCAGGGTTTTGTAGAATTGTGAAGTTCTGGATTTATTTTTTCTCTTGAATATTGGCATTGGAATGAAAAATGAAGTACTGGTGAGACCAGCTGCTTGGACTTAGAGTGACATGGGTTCTCTTTATTGATTCACGGGTTTGTGTGCAGCGTGAGCATCTGCTTCATTTCATGTATCTGGCACCTGGTACCTGAAGTCTGCTTATTGTCTCCAACGCTGGATTGTGGCTGTGGAGTTTTAGTCATGCGTCCCTGCTATATGTCCATGGACTGTGGTTTCCAGTCAAATATGTATTTGGCTGTTGGTCTAGGGTTTTGGGTTTCTTTTGGGTGTGGATTTGTGTCCTGGGTTCTGTGTGGGGCCCGAGTGCAGCTATAGATTCTCATTCCAGTGTGTGCAATCTGGTCGGAAGAATCGGCTGTCACTCTCTTGCAGGCATCTGGTTTATGGCTTTTGTGCAGCACAGTATGCTTCAGTCAGGGGAATCGCTTTGAGTGTGAGTTCCGTCGTGGTGGTGGTGGTGGTGGTGGTGGTGGTGGTGGAGGGGTCCAGGTTTTACTCTGTGGTTTGCTGCAGGGTCCAGGTTCTGGAGTCCAGTGTGTGTATCTGTGGTCCTGATTAAGGCTCTGGCATCTGTTGTCTGTGCACAGATGGTCATTGTGTAGAATTCAGCACTGATAAGAGTCCCCACTGATGATCATGGTGTTGAGTTTAACACCAATGGGAGGTCCCAAGTTCATTGAATTGATCAAGGTTATGAAAAAGCTATGAAAGGTCCTTGGAAAGTGGAATTGGAGATCTCAGACTCTAACTGTGCCTAGTAATTCGTAGGCCCAACTAGTAGATGAAAAGAACCTACCTTCCGTAACCTTGCATGCTTATAGGCAGCTGGCTTGCACAGTCCAGACCATGTCTTTGCAGGTCCTGCTTGTATTGATTTCCTTTCCAGTGCCTTTTCCCAAGGTGATGCTGGCCAGAGAATGCCCCTGATCACTGTGGATGCTCATTGTAATGCATTAGCATGTCAAAGCACACACTTGAGAGTTGATGAATAGTCCATGGAGCCATTCCAATGAGACTTTCCCTAAAATTGTCGCCTTTAAAAACCGGGCAAGTCCTGCTTGCCTTGGCTCAGTGCATAGAGCGTTGCCCTGGGAACTGAGGGGACCCAGGTTTGATTCCTGTCAAGGGGTTGTGTGCTCCATCCCCAGCAGGTGTCGTGCAGGAGGCAACTGATCCGTGATTGTCTCTCATCATTGACATTTCTCTCTCTCTCTCTCTCTCTCTCTCTCTCTCTCTCCCTCTCTCTCTCCCTCTGTCTCTCTTTCTTTCTCTCTTTCTCTCTCTCTCTCACTCTCTCTTTCTCTCTCTCTCTTTTCTCTCACTCTCTCTCACTCTCTCTTTCTCTCCCTCTCTCCTCTCTCTCTCTTTCTCTCACTCTCTCTCTCACTCTCTCTCACTCTCTCTTTCTCTCCCTCTCTCCCTCTCTCTCTCTTTCTCTCACTCTCTCTCTCTCTCCCTACCCCCTCCCTTCCTCTCTGAAATAAATAAGAATATGACTTAGCACCAGGACATTTTTGTCCATTTACAGAATCATTAATTAAAGACTCTCCAATGTTGTTGCATTGAGCATTATCCGGTTCGTAAGCATTAATGGACATCTGCCCCCATCTTTGGCACCTCCATGAACAGTGGAGGTTAAAAGGTTTTCTAGGAGAGAAAGGACAGATATTATGAACTACAGGCCCGGTGCACGAAATTTGTGCACGGGGGGGGAGGGAGGGGGTTGTCCCTCAGCCCAGCCTGTACCCTCTCCAATCTGGGACCCCTCGAGGGATGTCCAACTGCCTGTTTATTGAATTGTAATTGAATTGTTCATTGAAGCTTTGTAGCCTGCAGTGGAGGGTGAGGCCGGCCAGGACTGCAGAAGCTTGGCTTTCTCCATTGCCCAGGGCAACCACAGCCTCCTGCTCTTCCAGCTCCGTGGCTGCCACCATTTGTGTTGGAGTTTATTTGCCTTCCATAATTGAAACTTTGTACCCTTGAGTGGAGGCCTGGGCCCGCCAGGGTGTGTGGAAAGCTTGGCTTTCTTCATTGCCAGGGAAACCCAAGCCTCCCTCTTGCTCTCTGTGGGTGCAGCCATGTTAGCTGGGGTTAATTTGCATGCTTGCTCTGATTGGCTGCTGGGCGTGGCTTGTGGGTATAGCGCAGTGATGATTAATCTACATATTGCTCTCTTATTAGATAGGATGGCCACCCATCCTGAGGCATTGAATAGGCCTGTATACCCACAGGTACTATTGACACTTACAGGCATGGTGCACGGATTCGTGTGTCCTTGCTGTCAGTCAGCCTGGCCTGCGCCCTCTTGCAATGTGGGTGCCCTTGCAGTATGTTGGACTGCTGGCCTGCGGGGATCTGGGAAACCGGCAGTCCGAGATCCCCTGAGGGATGTAGCAGTGTGTGAAGTGGCAGGCGGAGGCCGAGCTGGGGCCAGGAGCTGCTTACGCTCATCCAGGCACCGCTGCTGCTGCCTCTGCTGCCTCTCAGTGCGCCGCTGCACAGGTGGGAGAGGCTTGTGCCGCCACAGCTGCACCTGCCAGCCGTGAGCCCAGCGTGTGGTGCCTGTCGGTCCACTTAGCGGCATTCGCTGTGGAGCACACTGACCGCCAGGCGGCAGCATCTGCATTGAGTATTTTGAAGCGATTGCAAAGCAGACCTTTGTTCTCTGCGTTGTGTTCTTGGTGTCCGTGTTTTCAGCTGCTGCTGTCGGACACACTTCCCTGCGGGTGTTTCCAGAAGAACTGCATTTCTTTTCTGTCCGTGCTGTGGGTTGACGTGCTCCCTTCCTGGCTTCGTATTGCAGTTGTCCAGGTTGTTCCTCAGGGAACATTTACCTGTACCTGTACTGAGAGCATTTTATTTCACTGTGCTTCCTTCTAACACACGCTGCATCCATCCATCCATCCATCCATCCATCCCACCTCACATTGTCTCCACTCTGTTGATGGTGCCTGATGTGCACACGCTAATGTTCCCATAGTGACTTCTTATGCTGTGCATGCTTGGCTGCCTGGCTCACTTATCATCCATGACCTTAGGAATGCTTCTGTGCTTGTTCGATAGTCCCCATAGGTGCCCATGCAGAGAGCACCAAATGCACCTGGCCCTTCCCTTACCTCCGGCAGTGTTCTCCTCCCTGCCCCCCCAAGTCTGCGGGGGCCTGATGCGGCGGGGGCCAAACATGGCGGGGATCTCCCTTTTCCGCGTCCCGCGCAGAAAGAGAGATGAACGAACCGGTTCTAAGTGGAGGCGGCCAGGGATTGAGAAATATTAGAAATAAAGAGAGGAGAGATAGATTTGAAAGCTGGGGCTGGGTGGATCTTTCTGTGCCTGGCTGAGGCCACAGAACAGATCCAGACTGCAAAGCTGAGGCTTTATTTATCATCAGGGACAAACAAGGCAATTAACAATGTTCTTGTAAGTTTCACTTGTTTTGGCAGCACTTGCTGCCCCTCCCACAGCCCACTAGCTACCCAGGAAAGATCTAGGGATCAGTTACAGGATCAGGCTTAATTATGCTGGGAGGGGTCTGCCCTCCAAACGAACTTGTTTGTGACCCTGCCACAGGTCAGTCCGAGGCTTAACCCTATAACCGCTTCCTACACACGTCTCTGGAAACATATCCCTGGATGCAGTTTACAGGCACTGACAGTTTCTGTTTGTTTGGTGTGTGAGCTACATGCAGCACAGAAAGCTGTGGGTGCACTTGTTCTAAGTTGGGATCAGGGTTCCTGCACAAGTGACTTGCTTCCGGTTCTACTTCTCTCCGTTTGGGAGGCTTCTTTCCGTGATGGCGGTCTTTCAGAGTTGCCTATGTCTGCAGTTCTGATTTCCTGGCACGCTCGTGTTGTGTCCTGCAAGCCTGTGCATCTACCATATGTGCCTGTGTAATGCTGCTCAGGTCCTCTTTTTCATTGACATTGTGTTTGGAAATTGTTTTAAGACTAGAGGCCTGGTGCACGAAATTCGTACATGGGGGGTGGTGTCCTTCAGCCCAGCCTGCACCCTCTCCAATCTGGGACCCCTCAAGGGATGCCCGACAACTCTTTTAGGCCTGATCCCAGTAGGATCGGGCCTAAACGGGCAGTCAGACATCCCTGTCACAATCTAGGACTGCTGACTCCCACCTGCTCACCTGCTTGCCTTCCTGATTACCCCTAACCACTTCTGCCTGCCAGCCTGATTACCCCCTAACTACTCCCCTGCCAGCCTGATTGATGCCTAACTGCTCCCCTGCTGGCCTGATTGTCCCTAACTGCCCTCCCCTGCAGGTCTGGTCATCCCTAACTGCCCTCCCATGCAGGCCTGGACCCCCCTAAATGTCCTCCCCTGCAGGCCTGGTCCCCCCCAACTGTCCTCCCCTGCAGGCCTGGTACCTCCCAACTGCCCTCCCCTGCTGGCCATCTTGTGTCCACATGGGGGCAGCCATCTTTGACCACATGGGAGCAGCCATCTTGTCTGTTGGAGTGATAGTCAATTTGCATATTTCTCTTTAATTAGATAGGAGGATAGAGGCCTGATGCACAGGTGGGGACTGGCTGATTTGCACTTAAGGGTGTCCCGGATCAGGGTGGGGGTTCCCTTGGGGCATGGGGGAGCCTGGGCAAGGGGCCTTTGGTGGTCTGCAGGCTGGCCACACCCCCAGGTGACCCACGTGGAGGCCCTGGTATCTGGGATTTATTTATCTTGCATAATTGAAACTTTGTAGTCTTGAGCGCAGGCTGGGGCAGGCTAGGAAGTTTTGCTTCCTCCATCGCTGGGGAAACCCAAGCCTCCTGCTTGCTCCGTGGCTGCAGCCATTTTTGTTGGGATTTATTCATCTTCCATAATGGAAAGTTTGTAGACCTGAGTGGAGTCCATGGCCAGTCACAGCGGGCGGAGAGCTTGGCTTCCTTCATCGCCCAGGAAAACCAACACTCCTGCTAGCTCCCTGGCCGCAGACATCTTGGTTGGGATACTTTGCATACTCGCTCCTCATTGGCTGGTCGGTGTGGTTTGTGGGCGTAGCGGGGTGATGGTTAATTTGCATATTGCTCTTTTATTAGATAGGATTGTGTTTGAAAATTAATTTAAGATCTGTTTCCTTATGTGAGTGTTGTTCTGATTGGCCCTTTTGTTTGCTGGTTGTCTTTGTCATTGCAGTGCATCTTAGCCTCATCGTTGCCTGGTGTTTCATGGTTGTGTGGGTTGAAGGCGTCATTTTG
>NC_072482.1:98426324-98429404 GCF_027574615.1 Eptesicus fuscus
GTTAGGGTTAGGGTTAGGGTTAGGGTTAGGGTTAGGGTTAGGGTTAGGGTTAGGGTTAGGGTTAGGGTTAGGGTTAGGGTTAGGGTTAGGGTTAGGGTTAGGGTTAGGGTTAGGGTTAGGGTTAGGGTTAGGGTTAGGGTTAGGGTTAGGGTTAGGGTTAGGGTTAGGGTTAGGGTTAGGGTTAGGGTTAGGGTTAGGGTTAGGGTTAGGGTTAGGGTTAGGGTTAGGGTTAGGGTTAGGGTTAGGGTTAGGGTTAGGGTTAGGGTTAGGGTTAGGGTTAGGGTTAGGGTTAGGGTTAGGGTTAGGGTTAGGGTTAGGGTTAGGGTTAGGGTTAGGGTTAGGGTTAGGGTTAGGGTTAGGGTTAGGGTTAGGGTTAGGGTTAGGGTTAGGGTTAGGGTTAGGGTTAGGGTTAGGGTTAGGGTTAGGGTTAGGGTTAGGGTTAGGGTTAGGGTTAGGGTTAGGGTTAGGGTTAGGGTTAGGGTTAGGGTTAGGGTTAGGGTTAGGGTTAGGGTTAGGGTTAGGGTTAGGGTTAGGGTTAGGGTTAGGGTTAGGGTTAGGGTTAGGGTTAGGGTTAG
Organism: Eptesicus fuscus; assembly: GCF_027574615.1. Lineage (NCBI taxonomy): Eukaryota > Metazoa > Chordata > Mammalia > Chiroptera > Vespertilionidae > Eptesicus > Eptesicus fuscus. Next base: position 98,426,900 of record NC_072482.1, read on the forward strand.
GGTTAGGGTTAGGGTTAGGGTTAGGGTTAGGGTTAGGGTTAGGGTTAGGGTTAGGGTTAGGGTTAGGGTTAGGGTTAGGGTTAGGGTTAGGGTTAGGGTTAGGGTTAGGGTTAGGGTTAGGGTTAGGGTTAGGGTTAGGGTTAGGGTTAGGGTTAGGGTTAGGGTTAGGGTTAGGGTTAGGGTTAGGGTTAGGGTTAGGGTTAGGGTTAGGGTTAGGGTTAGGGTTAGGGTTAGGGTTAGGGTTAGGGTTAGGGTTAGGGTTAGGGTTAGGGTTAGGGTTAGGGTTAGGGTTAGGGTTAGGGTTAGGGTTAGGGTTAGGGTTAGGGTTAGGGTTAGGGTTAGGGTTAGGGTTAGGGTTAGGGTTAGGGTTAGGGTTAGGGTTAGGGTTAGGGTTAGGGTTAGGGTTAGGGTTAGGGTTAGGGTTAGGGTTAGGGTTAGGGTTAGGGTTAGGGTTAGGGTTAGGGTTAGGGTTAGGGTTAGGGTTAGGGTTAGGGTTAGGGTTAGGGTTAGGGTTAGGGTTAGGGTTAGGGTTAGGGTTAGGGTTAGGGTTAGGGTTAGGGTTAGGGTTAGGGTTAGGGTTAGGGTTAGGGTTAGGGTTAGGGTTAGGGTTAGGGTTAGGGTTAGGGTTAGGGTTAGGGTTAGGGTTAGGGTTAGGGTTAGGGTTAGGGTTAGGGTTAGGGTTAGGGTTAGGGTTAGGGTTAGGGTTAGGGTTAGGGTTAGGGTTAGGGTTAGGGTTAGGGTTAGGGTTAGGGTTAGGGTTAGGGTTAGGGTTAGGGTTAGGGTTAGGGTTAGGGTTAGGGTTAGGGTTAGGGTTAGGGTTAGGGTTAGGGTTAGGGTTAGGGTTAGGGTTAGGGTTAGGGTTAGGGTTAGGGTTAGGGTTAGGGTTAGGGTTAGGGTTAGGGTTAGGGTTAGGGTTAGGGTTAGGGTTAGGGTTAGGGTTAGGGTTAGGGTTAGGGTTAGGGTTAGGGTTAGGGTTAGGGTTAGGGTTAGGGTTAGGGTTAGGGTTAGGGTTAGGGTTAGGGTTAGGGTTAGGGTTAGGGTTAGGGTTAGGGTTAGGGTTAGGGTTAGGGTTAGGGTTAGGGTTAGGGTTAGGGTTAGGGTTAGGGTTAGGGTTAGGGTTAGGGTTAGGGTTAGGGTTAGGGTTAGGGTTAGGGTTAGGGTTAGGGTTAGGGTTAGGGTTAGGGTTAGGGTTAGGGTTAGGGTTAGGGTTAGGGTTAGGGTTAGGGTTAGGGTTAGGGTTAGGGTTAGGGTTAGGGTTAGGGTTAGGGTTAGGGTTAGGGTTAGGGTTAGGGTTAGGGTTAGGGTTAGGGTTAGGGTTAGGGTTAGGGTTAGGGTTAGGGTTAGGGTTAGGGTTAGGGTTAGGGTTAGGGTTAGGGTTAGGGTTAGGGTTAGGGTTAGGGTTAGGGTTAGGGTTAGGGTTAGGGTTAGGGTTAGGGTTAGGGTTAGGGTTAGGGTTAGGGTTAGGGTTAGGGTTAGGGTTAGGGTTAGGGTTAGGGTTAGGGTTAGGGTTAGGGTTAGGGTTAGGGTTAGGGTTAGGGTTAGGGTTAGGGTTAGGGTTAGGGTTAGGGTTAGGGTTAGGGTTAGGGTTAGGGTTAGGGTTAGGGTTAGGGTTAGGGTTAGGGTTAGGGTTAGGGTTAGGGTTAGGGTTAGGGTTAGGGTTAGGGTTAGGGTTAGGGTTAGGGTTAGGGTTAGGGTTAGGGTTAGGGTTAGGGTTAGGGTTAGGGTTAGGGTTAGGGTTAGGGTTAGGGTTAGGGTTAGGGTTAGGGTTAGGGTTAGGGTTAGGGTTAGGGTTAGGGTTAGGGTTAGGGTTAGGGTTAGGGTTAGGGTTAGGGTTAGGGTTAGGGTTAGGGTTAGGGTTAGGGTTAGGGTTAGGGTTAGGGTTAGGGTTAGGGTTAGGGTTAGGGTTAGGGTTAGGGTTAGGGTTAGGGTTAGGGTTAGGGTTAGGGTTAGGGTTAGGGTTAGGGTTAGGGTTAGGGTTAGGGTTAGGGTTAGGGTTAGGGTTAGGGTTAGGGTTAGGGTTAGGGTTAGGGTTAGGGTTAGGGTTAGGGTTAGGGTTAGGGTTAGGGTTAGGGTTAGGGTTAGGGTTAGGGTTAGGGTTAGGGTTAGGGTTAGGGTTAGGGTTAGGGTTAGGGTTAGGGTTAGGGTTAGGGTTAGGGTTAGGGTTAGGGTTAGGGTTAGGGTTAGGGTTAGGGTTAGGGTTAGGGTTAGGGTTAGGGTTAGGGTTAGGGTTAGGGTTAGGGTTAGGGTTAGGGTTAGGGTTAGGGTTAGGGTTAGAGGTTAGGGTTAGGGTTAGGGTTAGGGTTAGGGTTAGGGTTAGGGTTAGGGTTAGGGTTAGGGTTAGGGTTAGGGTTAGGGTTAGGGTGAGGGTTAGGGATAGGGTTAGGGTTAGGGTTAGGGTTAGGGTTAGGGTTAGGGTAAGGGTTAGGGTTAGGGTTCGAGGGTTAGGGTTAGGTTTAGGGTTAGGGTTAGGGTTAGGGTTAGGGTTAGGGTTAGGGTTAAGGGTTA